>NC_084600.1:9939149-10181649 GCF_033807715.1 Cololabis saira | reverse complement strand
GGGGAAGTGAGTCATAACTTACATTCAAAGCAAACATGATCAGCGGTCCTCTTCCTTTCTGTGCCACTAAGATCACGTCTCTGATGTCACCTTCCTGTGTGCGGTTGCCGTGTGGCCCCATACGGGGCGGCAGACTGCGCAGTAGGGACAGGTACTTCAGCGCTTCCTCCACTCGTTTGGTAAAAGTGCATTTTACGTGCAAATGAAACAGTTGACAATGCAACTTCCTCCTCAGAGCTGTAACACAACAAAGAGAGTCTGGAGTCTGACCTGAATGCAGTGACTATCTCTCATATTTCACACATTACCCCCCAGAATAGATCACTTCATACGGATATTTTTAAACTCCCATCAGTGTGGGATGTTTTCTGCCTTTCTCTCTATCGAACAAGTATGGTGATGAAGTGACGTTGCGTGTGCATAAAGGGCTGCTCCTGGCCTGCCTTCAGTGGCTCTGAATCCCCTTGAGTGCACTTCTCTGGTAATAGCAACGAGAACAATGAGGAAGAGCCACTTCAGAGCTTAATGGTTTAATGTATGCATGACGTAACCGAGCAGGGAATTGGGATTTAGGACAATAAGCTTGTATATATTTCTGGAAGGGTGGCATTTTACTTCATGCACTAAGTTGAGGAATTGTATCCATGTGGGTTGTATCCACAGAAGATGCTTCCATAAATAAGCCTCATAAAGACATCGGTTTTCTTCATGTATGCTGGCCGGCACGGTTACTTTTCTGCATCTGCATCGTTTTCAACATCATTTACAACATCCATCCATCCATATCCCCACTTCTTCCCATTCAGGGCCCTGAGGGTCTGTTGAAGCTATAATATCAGTCACAACATCATTCAATCAAACTTCTTTTTACCCCTTTTTAAATGTTTTGTACTGGTATCCCACTGGTATCACCCTGGTAACCCTGGTATCACCCTAGCATCAACCTGGTATCACCCTGGTATCACCCTAGCATCACCCTGGTATCACCCTGGTATCACCCTGGTATCACTCTGGTATCACCCTGGCATCACCCTGGTATCACCCTGGTATCACCCTGGCATCACCCTGGTATCACCCTGGTATCACCGTAGCATCACCCTGGTATCACCCTGGTATCACTCTGGTATCACCCTGGTATCACTCTGGTATCACCCTGGCATCACCCTGGTATCACTCTGGTATCACCCTGGCATCACCCTGGTATCACTCTGGTATCACCCTGGTATCACTCTGGTATCACCCTGGCATCACTCTGGTATCATCCTGATATCACCCTGGTATCACCCTGGTATCACCCTGGCATCACTCTGGTATCACCCTGATATCACCCTCGTATCACTCTGGTATCACCCTGGCATCACCCTGGTATCACTCTGGTATCACCCTGACATCACCCTGGTATCACTCTGGTATCACTCTGATATCACCCTGGTATCACTCTGGTATCACTCTGGTATCAACTTGGCATCACCCTGGTATCAGTCTGGCATCACTCTGGTATCACCCTGATATCACTCTGGTATCACCCTGACATCACCCTGGTATCACTCTGGTATCACTCTGGTATCAACCTGGCATCACCCTGGTATCACTCTGGCATCACTCTGGTATCACCCTGATATCACTCTGGTATCACCCTGACATCACCCTGGTATCACCCTGGCATCACTCTGGTATCACCCTGATATCACCCTCGTATCACCCTGGTATCGCCCTGGTATCACCCTGGTATCACTCTGGTATCACCCTGGTATCACCCTGGTATCACCCTGGCATCACCCTGGTATCACCCTGGTATCACCCTGGTATCACCCTGGTATCACCCTGGCATCACCCTGGTATCACCCTGGTATCACACTGGTATCACTCTGGAATCACCCTGGTATCACCCTAGCATCACCCTGATATCACCCTGGTATCACCCTGGTATCACCCTGGTATCACCCTGGTATCACTCTGGTATCACCCTGGTATCACTCTGGAATCACCCTGGTATCACTCTGGTATCACCCTGGTATCACTCTGGTATCACCCTGGTATCACCCTGGTATCACCCTAGCATCACCCTGGTATCACCCTGGTATCACCCTAGCATCACCCTGGTATCACCCTGGTATCATTCTGGTATCACCCTGGTATCACTCTGGTATCACCCTGGCATCACCTTGGTATCACCCTGGTATCACCCTGGTATCACCCTGACATCACCCTGGTTTCACCCTGGTATCACCCTGGTATCACCCTAGTATCACCCTGGTATCACCCTGGCATCCCACTGGTATCACCCTGGTATCACCCTAGCACCACCCTGGTATCACCCTAGCATCACCCTAGCATCACCCTGGTATCACCCTAGCATCACCCTGGTATCACACTAGCATCACCCTGGTATCACCCTAGCATCACCCTGGTATCACCCTAGCATCCCACTGGCATCACCCTGGTATCACCCTGGAATCACCCTGGTATCACCCTGGTATCACCCTGGTATCACCCTGGAATCACCCTGGAATCACCCTGGTATCACCCTGGTATCACTCTGGTATCACCCTGGAATCACCCTGATATCACCCTTGTATCACCCTAGTATCACCCTGGAATCACCCTGATATCACCCTGGAATCACCCTGGTATCACCCTGACATCACACTGGCATCGCACTCTGATGGAGTCTGTGCCGGGTTTCAGAAGTGATATTAAACACTGGTATTCCCATTTGTAATTTTGAAAATTAAACAAAATTGCCTTGTGCAGACAGTGGGTGTTGTGTAATCACCGAGGGGCTTTGTACAATAAGAGGTCTAGAAAGCCACTTCTCACGAAGACAGCACTGGCTCTGGAGGAGGTCAGAAATTCCTCTCCAAAAGATCAAAAGCTGAATATTTGTTAGCCTTATTCATCTCAGCTGTGCGGCTCTATGAAATCATGAATCATTCTCTCCATTTTCTTATTATAGCTTTCCATCCGTGCCAAGAACTACTGGGTGATCACAACAGCGCGAATGCCGGGGTCAGAACCAACACGGCCCCATGTTCTGTTAGGATCACAGGCCAACAGGGAGATCGGTGACAATAGAGGGTCTGCATTGACGTCACTTCCCCACTGGACCAGCCCCCTTACTGGCACTGAGTGGCAAAACATCAGCAAAAATGACTGCTGCTAGTTGGGGAAACTGTGGAGAAGACGGGATAACAGCCGATTATGGGCTTAAATTAAAGGCAGTTGGACTTGACAGTGAGCCGTACAGTTACCCCAAAACCAGTGGTCCATGGACATTAATATTTGGTACAGTTACCAAGAACCAGTGGTCCATGGACATTAATATTTGGCCACTAATCCAGTTTCCTGATATTTATATGTACTTAATTTCTTACGCCGGGGAAATACAGGAAGCAAAGCTTGAAGGCATACAAAAGTCTTGACGCTTGGTCCTACTTCAATGCAGGATTTGTTGGCGAAATCAAAGTGATGAGGACATCGAACTTCATGATTTGTCCGTTTAACGTTAGCTACCCAAAAATCCAACATTACCTGATACAAAATTGGAACCGCAAATCCACGTTTCGGTGTCTGGAATCCAGTTGTTTCTGTGAATTGCAGCGATCCATTTGTCTCTCTTAAGATTATTTTTCGGCAGTCTGTAAAACGATAACTCCGATTTCTTGCTAAATCTATGAGTACAGTCGATCGCACAACAGCTCTTTCCCATTTTAGATGTTTTCAAGTGCTCAAACTGAAAGTCTACGCTGCCACTCAGTCCCATCTGTGACGTCATGCCCATTCCCACCTGGAGACTTACAGTGCCGGCATCGTGCCGTGCGATGGGGGGGAGGGTTGGCCTGTCCAACAGCCGTCCTCACTGAGCCCCAGCGAGAAGCCTGCCGGGCCGAAGCTGTGCACAAGGACTCCAAATGAGAGGATGATACGATGCTGACTCAGGCTCCAGCTAAATCTGCCTGGTAACCTTCCAACACATAAATCATAAATGGACACCACTCCTTCTATGGTGCAGAGGAAACTGAACGCAGCCTGAATTTTCACTGTATTGTATAGTCAAGTTAAGGACTGCTGATTAAACTGATACTTCAGGTTTTACTGTGCAGGAAGGGAACATATTAGAGCTGAAGTTTGACTCCTGGCAGCCGGACGGCCTCAGCAGAACTCAGTCCGGTCTCCCTACTGCACGGTTTCTAACGTCAGCCGAGTATTTCCACAATCAGTGGCTGAGGAACATGAATTATTGCATGATAACTAACAATGAGAAGCGAAGAGAGCTGGCGGCTGCTGCGAGTCTGTATCCATGTGGAGCTCGTATTGACACGGATGGGCTTTCATGGCTCTTGTTTGGTGCAGGAAATAAATAGTGGGCTGATTGATTCGGGAGTCTCCTGTGACTCTCTTCCTACTCAATGTGGAACGGTGTAAATCCACAGAGGGAGCCTCTCGCCAAGGGCAGCCAGGGGATGAAAATGACTGCATCAAAACAACAAATTATTGCCAATGCAAGTGCTTTTTGCTTTCAGGACAGTTAAACTTATTGGAGTTGATAAATACAGCAAACAGCAGGTTTAACACACTCTCACAGGAACTTTTACATAGTCCGACCAGATCAGAGCCCTGAAGGGCATCCAGGAGGAAAACATCGAGAAAATAAGCAATTTGTATACATCAACACTGCTCCCCACTATTTTCTGACATTATAATCACTGAGTCACAGATTTATTTTCTGTGATTCAGTAATCAAAATGATCATTAGCTGCGGCCATTATTCGAAAAAATGATGACCTCTCTTCATCACTTGCACAAAAAGATCAGCTCTAAAGTAAGAGCGGGATGACATGTAATTGATTGAGCTGATTTGAATTAGAAACGGTGGAAAATTCAGTTTCTCCTAATTGCTACACCACTACCAGAAGATTGTATTTCCACTTGGTTAGACTTAACATGCTTATAAAGGAGATGGACATAGGAGAGTAGTTTCGTAAGGCCCCGAACCCCCCCTGTGAGCCTGAATGTAAAAAAAGATGACCTCAACTACAAGTAAAAACACATTTTGGTTTTTGTCCACTCTGTTTAACAGAAATATGCTGAGTTGGGGGCATCCGGGGGCGTATCCGCTTCGGACAAGGCTGTAGCGACGGGACTTTGGTACATTTGGATGTGCTGCTGATGTAGGTATCAGCAGGGGAGCTGGATGATCAGGCTGGATGATCTTTTTTTACATTTAGATGACCTCGACTACAAGTAAGACCATCTTCTAAAACGCATTTTGGTTTTGTCCACTCTGTTTAACAGAAATATGCTGAGTTCGGGGCATCCTAGGGGTGTATCCGGGATTTTGGTACATTTGGATGTGCTGCTAATGTAGTCATGAGCAGAGGAGCTGGATGATCAGGCTGCATACCGGGAGCACCATGGTGTCATCAGCACACTTCCTGGAGACATGCTGATCACCGTGAGGGATGAGATCCATGACACACACCTAAGGGTCTGGTGGAAGTCGACCTGGCAGGGAAACATGACCCCCTTCCCACCTGTGTGGCCAAGAAGCACACAACTCCTCCCATTTCCACTGGGTACATTTCACAGTTTTCTCATTGAAATGGTGAGTCACGGTGGACCCGTGGCTCATCCGGCAGGAGGGTCCCCTCTTATGATCCAGGTCCTGGTCCAGGTTTCTCCCCCCTTATGATCCAGGTCCTGGTCCAGGTTTCTACCCCCTTATGATCCAGGTCCTGGTCCAGGTTTCTTCCTCCTAAAGGGGAGTTTTTCTTGCCACTGTTTGGCTAAAGGTTTTTCTCCCACTATGGGAGTTTTTACCTGCCAGTGTTTATGTAATAATTGCTCAGGGGTTTATGTTCTGGTCTCTGGAAAGATCCTAGAGAAAACTTCTGTTGTAATAGATGCTATACAAATAAAATTGAATTGAATTGAATTGAAAAACTACACATGATGTGTCAATGCGGCCTTTAAGACTGCATAAAATCAGGTAATAGACGCTATATAAATAAAATTGAATTGAATTGAAAAAAATTGGACCCCACTCTGGATGAGGACTGTGCAGCTCACTCACTGCAAATGAAATGGCCCATTCTTTGAGTGGCCCGGCTTATGGAAGCTGCTGCTGCTGCTGTCCTTCTCCGGCTCGGCTCTCCATCCCTGCTTCTCTCTCCCCACTACACCCCGAGGCCCCCGAGGCCCCCGAGGCCCCAGCATCTCCTCCACACACACAGCCCCATCTTAACCGAGCCAGTGCAGGGGGTTCTGGCAGGAGTGGGGGGGCTGCCACCTTGAGAACAACACCCCGGTCCATGCTGCTGCTCCATCCACACCACCACTGTGTTTCAGTCCCACAAATAAATAAATCCCCACAAATCCCTGCGCGCCGCGGACTCCGTGCGTTTGGCAGTTTATGAATAAATGCTGATCCTCATTTTTTTTGTCCCTGGATCTTCTTTCTGTGCGTGCCTCATGTCCCCCACCCCCCCCTCAAGCACGCTGGCCCATCGAGCCTGCAGGAGCCTGCAGAGGCTGCAGGAGGATGCAGGAGCTGCATCCTCCTGCAGCCTCTGCAGGGCTCCAGATCGCGGTCCTAATGCAGCCATGCTCGTCGGGAGGAGGCGCACAATAGAGGAGACGGGGAAGATGGTCGTGTGCATGCGTGTGCACGCGTGTGCATGAGCAGGGGAGAGGAGAGGAGGAGCGCAGGCCCGGGATGAAATGCGACAATAGCTGCTGTCAAATCCGCGCTGTTGTATGTGATCAGTGCAAGATGTGAGATGCACCTTATAGGGGGGTGGGGGTGATGGGGGGTGGGGGGCATTGTCTCATTGTCTCTGGCGCGTGTGTGCATGCCTCCACAGCCCGATTGGGCTGGAAAGGATGGAAAGCAAAGGAAAGGAAAGGGAAGGAAAGGAAAGGCTTACCTCCTCATGTCGCTCCCTCCGGCCGGCCGGCTGCCCCCCCCCACCGGGACGGCATGCTGAGGCTGGTGCCCACCCCCCTCCCCACCACCCAGCAGGTCCTCCCGCAGATCCTCCCGCAGGATCGTCCTCCTCAGACCTCCAGCACCGGAGCTCCCCCCCCGGCCGCTGTCCGCGTCCTCTCCCCGAAAACACGTCCCGATCCCCGGCGTCCGCTGCCGCGCCGAGCCGCTCCTCCCTGGATGATCCGGAGGAAGGTTGGTCCGCGTCCCCCTGCCTGTCTCTGCCCCTGTATGTCCTCCCTGTCTCTCCTCTGTCTCTCCTCTGATTCTAGTTCATTCACACCACAATCCCCTCTTCCTCCTCCTCCCTTCCTCTCTCTGTCTCTCCTCTCTGTCTCTCTCTCTCTCTGTCGTGCCCCCCCCCCTCATCCTCCTCATCTGAGGCAGTGACTGAGGAGGAGCTCTCTGTGCAGGTTACCCCCCCCCAAGCACAACAGGCCAGGGAATCAGCAGTGTGCCCCCCCCCCCCCCCCTGCTGTACTAATGTACAAGTCTCCTCCTCATGCCAATACTGACATTTCTGCAACAGAGAGATAAAGATAAAAGGGTGGGGGGGGGCAAAGGTGAGGCTGGCAGCGCGTGCATGTGCGTGGGAGACGTCCCAATTCGTCCCAAACAGGCTGTGGTGAGATCACAGCAGTGAACCTGCTCAGGAACAGGGGTTCACCCCCCCCCCCCCCCCCCCCCCCCCCCCCCCTGGACGATGCTGAGGAGGAGCAGAGATGAGTCAGGCTCTAGCGGGGGCCAAGTGCCCGTCACCATCCCCCTAATTACTGCCCGGCTCTGGTCCTGCCCCGCCATATGGCTGGGAGGGGGTCAGGAGGTCAGGGGGGGGGGGGGGGGGGGGGGGGGGGCAGGGAGGGGCTGTCCCGGGCATGTGCTGGGAGAGATAAGAGAAAAGACTTGAATGTGGTTGAAACGGTCGTGTTGACAACAAGCGTCCATCACTCGTGAAGAATCTGGCTGGTTTTGGTCAGGAGGACGAGAGCAAACGTCTAAATGTCTACGTCTCCTTACAAGAGCAGATGGAAACAAGTACGGAATGCTGTGTAGAATAAAAACAGCACACCTTTTTCATTGTTTTTACACAGGTTCCACACTCCAGATTCAGGCTGCACCTTATTCTTTACACCACATTTAGAGGAACATGTGCTGAGACTGGATGTAGGAGTGTGTTTGAGCAGGTGAGTCCCAGCAGCCACCGGGGCCACAGTGACCCCATGTGGACGTTTCTGCCACAGCAGCATCTCCCACTGCTGGCAGCTCTGTATAGTGCAGCAGATTAACTCATTTTATCAACACGATACTTCACTTTGGTATAGAAGCATGAAATTTGGCACAGATACTCTCCAAGGTCTACTCTTAAGGGAACAGGTGCGTGCCACTCAAAATTCCAAGATGCCGGCCCCAAAATCCAAGATGACCGCCCAAAAACGTGCTTTTTCCTTTATAACTCAAAATGCCTTGATTTTTAGCCCCATATATATATTAAAGTTGAATATAAAGTTGGGTATTGTGGACATTTTGGTACCAAGTACATGTCTGTATCCATTACGGTTCTTGAGATACATCATACAGAAACTTGTATATACCCGGAAAAGTGAGAATTTTGTAAGATTGATTGTTGTTACGAGAACATGGATTCATGAAAATGTTACTCTCATAACCTGATATTTCCAGTAGGGTTACTTACTATTAAGACAACCTGGGGGTTGTCTTATTAGTTAAAGATGTCGGCCCTTTTTTCAAGATGGCCATCAAATTCTCATTATAGTAGAGTATAGTAGAGTGAATGTCACTACACAACCAGGGCACACTGGTGACATCACTGCTGTGGAACTCAGCATGGGGTTCAGTGCCAGCTGATCTAGTTGTACTAATACTGTAGTTGTTGTCTAGTAGTGATAGTATAGCTTTGTTTAGTGTCCCAAATGCTGTCTAACAGCCCCATGTCAATTAGGTAGTACTAGTTAGATGTAGTTAGATAGCCGCACCTGAATTGACAGGTTGTGCCAGTGCGGGAGAGCCGAGCCAAGGGTAAGTGGGGCATTACAAGACTTGTTCATGTATTCTTACCTGGAAGGTGTACAGATCACACGGGACTTAAATGGCACTGGATGAATGATCGGGCTAGGTGTAGGTGACCCGAACCTAGTTGAATCCCATACCCGAATGTGTAGCATTATGATTAAGGTGGTATATAAGGATAACCCCTCGGCCTTAATCAGACATGGCAAATGCAAACCCAATGTTAGCTAAGAGGCAAACTGATTGGAAGAAATGCTGTCTTTGTCAGACAGACAAGAAAGAAGATCTACAATCACCGCCTACGCATCATGTTCTTCAACATGATGGCTATACAATGCTCGCCACCAACGTTCCACTCTTCCATGAGATCAAGCAAATGCCAATGATCCTGGACCTGGGAAGGCTGGATGAAGGTGGTGGGATAGAAGCTACTTTGAGAAGGAACCAAGTACCATTTAAACTGTCGAGCTTTGTTCAACAACACAAAGTTACTTTGTGCAAGGAAGAGACACTCCAATACTCAGTGCAGTGAAACAGATGACAGTCAAGTAAAGCATCGCAGATCCATGATGCAAAAAAGTAAGGATGATCAGGTTTGCTTTCTTTGTGATAAGATATCTTCTGCATCTGAGCTCAGCCAGGTCATGACAATGCACACAAACAACAGACTACATGAATGTGCACACACACTGAATGATGGTAAATTATTGGCTAAACTCAGTGGGGGTGATGCCATTACACAGGAGCTGAAATACCATCCTGCATGCCTCGCTTGTCTTTACAACAGGGAGAAACTCCACCTCAGAAGACTTGAGTCCCTTCAGAGTGACACAGTTCAAACAGATCTCTTTCCTCAGGCTCTCTGTGAATTGGTGAACTCTCCCATCTTCAGCAAACTAGGTCAATACCCTCCTGTATTGACTGATGGTGAGCTAGAGATCTTGGAGAAGTTTGTTGTCCTCATGTACGACAGATCGAGTACGGCCGTTAGTGTAGATGAGGCTAGGCTTGATGTGTTTGCCCGAAAGCAGAGGCCATATGAAGCCATTCCTCCAACAAGAGCAGCTCTGCTTCAACACACTAAACGCGCTGCCTATCAGGCAGGCTGCATATGGGGTCAGGCAACCCAGCGTAAGCCACAAGAAGAGAGCCCTGCTGATTGGGGATGGACAAAGGTCGGTGCACAGTGGCAGGTCTACTGGACAGCAAATGCGTCTGTTGCTCAAAGTTGTGAACAGCTGGCCAAGTGTAACTGCAAATCAGAGTGTTGTGGAAGGTGCAAATGTTTCAAGTTGGGTTTCAATTGCACAGCACTGTGCGGTTGCAAATGTGAATAGAGCAAGTACACTGAAAACCTTGTGGTGGGCCTGGAGCCTATCGAGTACCGTGATGACAAGTGCACCTTCCTTGATATGATGCCCCTGATGCAACCCATAATACTGAGTGCCAAGCAGGGAGAACTGTAGTATTTTAGATGGTCTTTTGTTTGACTCAGCGGGGGATCGAATGCACAACCTTTCAAATTCAGTGTGGACATTAACATCTTAAATTTTTGCTGGTCATTGAATTTTGCGATAACAGTGGCCCTTTGTATGCCTGCAATCTTGCAAAAGGCAGCATCTTGATTTTTTACTGGCTATACACTTTTTCAAAAAGAGTGGCCAACACAATATTTGGAGCATATATGATTGCATCAATATTTAAGCATTGTAACAATGAATATAGGAAGGGAGTGGAAGACATGTTAAAAAACGGTTTTCCAAACAAGTGGCCCTTCCTCTTTGTAAGCTGCACCTTGCCGTGGTGGAGAGGCTTGAGTATTCCAATGATCCTGAGGGCTATGCCGGTGGGGATTTTAATTTATATCCCTGGCAAGTTTAACTAAGCTGGATAGGTAAAAGGGGAGGAGGCAGACAAAGCAGCGCCCTGGGCCTCCAGGTTGAGGTTTGGCCATGGGGATATCTAAGATTAAGACAACCCCCAGGTTGTCTTAATAGTAAGTAACCCTACTGAAAATATCAGGTTATGAGAGTAACATTTTCATAAATCCATGTTCTCGTAACAACAATCTTACAAAATTCTCACTTTTCCGGGTATATACAAGTTTCTATATGATGTATCTCAAGAACCGTAATGGATACAGACATGTACTTGGTACCAAAATGTCCACAATACCTAAGTTTATATTCAATTTCAATATATTTATGGGGCTTAAAACCAAGGCATTTTGAGTTATAAAGGAAAAAACACATTTTTGGGCGGACATCTTGGATTTTGGGGCCGGCATCTTGGAATTTTGAGTGGCACGCACCTGTTCCCTAAAGAGTAGACCTTGGAGAGTATCTGTGCCAAATTTCATGCTTCTATACCAAAGTGAAGTATCGTTTCACTAATCTGCTTTACTAGTAGAGAAACAGGGGCCCTGACACCGGGCCCTGAGACCGACTCGGGGCCACCCGGGACTTGTCTCTTGTGCAGATCGCAGCTGATCGGGGCTGATCGGGGCTGATCGGGGCTGATCGGGGCTGATCGGGGCATATTCAGCAACTGTGGGACCAAGAGAATCAGGACCAAGACGTGGTTCAGGCACGGTTCAATCAAATCAAATAAATTCAAACTTTATTTGTTTAGCGCTTTTCATACAAAATAAAAAATGCTACGCAAAGCGCTTTACATAAAACATAAAACTTAATAATGCCCCCTCCCCCCAGCGATTCATACAAGTACATGGCCGTGCACCCAGGATCCACGTGAGGAAACGGTATCAGGGAGCCGTCCATGCCAGGAGGTCTCATAACCCGCAACCACAAGGGGGGGGGGGTCTCCACAGAGACCACCCCCCCCAGACGGATAGAGGACCCCCCACAGCGGTGCAGCCGTGGTGCAGATCTCCACAACCATCCAGGCCAGAACCACCCCAGGACGACCCCCAGGACGACCCCCTGCAGGCCAGAGTCACTCCCAGCATGGAGGGCTCCCCATGAGGAAACACTGGAGCTAAAAGCTACAAGAAAGCAGGAGAAGATAGGCTATGAAGTTAAAATACACACTAAGGGCCAATCCCAAAACACCCCCTACTAGACTTTCACTAGCCCTACTTTCTACCACTAGCCCTAAAAAAGAAGCCACAGATTTTAGGGCACTTGAAATCTTCCCAGGACCCTGTCCCAATACTCCCACTACCCCTACTTTCAGCACCACCACTGAAATCAGGAAGCTGAGAGCCAAAAGCTGGACCTGCAGCAGGACCTGCAGCAGGACCTGCAGCAGGACCTGCAGCAGGACCTGCAGCAGGACCTGCAGCAGGACCTGCAGCAGGACCTGCAGCAGGACCTGCAGCAGGACCTGCAGCAGGACCTGCAGCAGGACCTGCAGCAGGACCTGCAGCAGGACCTGCAGCAGGACCTGCAGCAGGACCTGCAGCAGGACCTGCAGCAGGACCTGCAGCAGGACCTGCAGCAGGACCTGCAGCAGGACCTGCAGCAGGACCTGCAGCAGGACCTGCAGCAGGACCTGCAGCAGGACCTGCAGCAGGACCTGCAGCAGGACCTGCAGGGCTCAGTCCGGTCTGGGCTCTGCTTCCAGACCCACTCTGGCCTCCATCATTCATACAGTCGGACGGAGAGCCTGCTTTTTGCTAAGATGATCTTTATTTTTAAAAATTATGTTAGAAACATGTAACATTTTTTCTGAGTTTATTTGAGAAATAGCAGCTGAAAGCGTTTATCCGAAGGCTCCGAGGCGTAGGTGCAGGTACTGCCGGCTCGGCCCCCGGCCAGGACTCGGGGTGAGGGAGAGTGCAGGACTGAGAACCGTGAGGAGGATGTTAGAGCAGTGTGAAATTCCTCCGTGTCCTCATAGGGACTGCTGTGGCTCTGCCAGGCGCACATAGGAAACGGGTGTGATGTTTAATAGTTTATTGTTTTTATTTGGATCCCCATTAGCTACAGCAAAACTGCAGCTATTCTTCCTGGGGTCAGACACCTAATACACAGTACATTACAACAACAAAATAAAAGCAAACCTAAAGAGGTAGCATATAAAAAAAGAAAGGAAAAAATAAAATATAATAAAGAAAAACATTTAGATATAAATAAAAACAATACATATTCATACATTTTTTAACATCAACAAATTCAAACCATTTATATTTATCATAGTTTGCACCAATAAGCAATTTTAATAAATATTAATTTATTTATATTATATATATATACACGACTGTCTCAGAAAGTTATTAAAAATATTGTGATTTTCTGTAATGCAATTACAAAAACAAAAATGTCATACATTCTGGATTCATTACAAATCAACTGAAATATTGCAAGACTTTTATTATTTTAATATTGCTGATCATGGCTTACAGCTTAAGAAAACTCAAATATCCTATCTAAAAAAATTTGAATATTCTGGGAATCTTAAACTGTAAACCATAATCAGCAATATTAAAATAATAAAAGGCTTGCAATATTTCAGTTGATTTGTAATGAATCCAGAATGTATGACATTTTTGCATTACAGAAAATAAAGAACTTTATCACAATATTCTAATTTTCTGAGACAGTCCTGTACATAGATATACATATATATACATATACATATGATGCTCAGAAAGGCTTCAGCAGAGCTTCCATCCAGCAGTGTCAGGATTGCAGCTGAAGCTGCAGCGACTTCCTGGGAAGGAAAGCAGCTCCAGCTGACGTGCGTCCTCACACCCGTGTAGCTGCTGCAGAGGGCCGTGCTGGGAGTCAGGGGGGCTCTTCCAAACAAAGCAGTGGTAGTCACCTTCGTGGTTAACACCCATCATCCCACGCCTTAATCTGCAGTTTGGTAAAACAATTTTGTCCACAGGACAGATTAATCTTAATACTGACCCCGATGGCTAAGCAGCTTCTTAATCCACAATGCACACAACGGATTCCTGTAAAACTGACATTTCAATTCAATGTTATTTATACAGCGTCTATTACAACAGAAGTTGTCTCTAGGATCTTTCCAGAGACCCAGAACATAAACCCCAGAGCAATTATTACATAAACACTGGCAGGTAAAAACTCCCCTAGTGGGAAAAAAACCTTAAGCCAAACAGTGGCAAGAAAAACTCCCCTTTAGGAGGAAGAAACCTGGACCAGGACCTGGATCATAAGGGGGGAAACTCCTGCCGGAGGCCACATTTACTTTGAATAAAAGCTTTCTTGTTTGACCTTAGACATACACACTGTGAAGCACTTTGACGTGCAGACATAATAAAAGGAGTTATCTATGTCAGGGATCTGTCAGAGACTTAAACCTCCCGTTGCATCTGTAAATTCATTGGTGCCTTTATCATCTTCAATTTAAAATAGCAAAAATGTGAGGTGGGGCTCCCTTTAGATCAGTGGTCCTCAACCTTTTTTCAGTGATGTACCCCCTGTGAAGTATTTTTTCAGCCAAGTACCCCCTAACCAGCGCAAAGCACTTTTGGTTGTAAAAAAAGACCTAAAACAGAGCACTGTGCCATCAGTAACTGATTTATTAAACATAAAAATATTGCTGCTATGCTTCAACCACGACTCCATCGTTGGTCCAAGTGATTGACAGGTGAAGCCAGGTGATTGACAGGTTAGGTGGAACCATCCTGGTGTGTGGGATATTCTGCGGTTTTAGGATAAGTTGAATAGCCTACTCCTGAAGATAAAATTACTTTTATGAATTTAGACTTATATTTTCCTCAATTATTTATGAAATATTTATTTTTAAAGGATTTTTGCATGGATGCTACTTTTTAAATATATGTATATTTTTAAATCTCACGTACGAGTGCCTTCACGTACCCCCAGGGGTACGCGTACCCCCATTTGAGAACCACTGCTTTAGATCATACAGGATTAATATCCCGCTGTAATGCTCCTCCACATGGCAGACCCTGCGTTTGTTAGTTTTGGGCTGCTGTAAAATCACCTGCTCCTGTGAGACGTCCATCAAGTCCTGCAGGATCGACATTTCAGTCTAGTTTCCATCATCAGGCACAAATCCAAATATTGAAGCTGCTTAAATTCTGTATGATTTTTATCACCTGCATGTCTCGCACAACTCTCATGATTCTCAACCAATATAAAGAAGCAAATATACACAAAGACATGGTTTTGAATGTAATTCTTTTTTTTTTATAAATTCAACAAGCTTTTCATATCAAACGTTCAAATGACAGTCAAGTGTGTTTCACATAACATATACCAAGTTATTTCAACAGGGCAATTCACCATTTTCTTTACATGTAAACATAAAAACACAAACAGAAGGTCAGATACCACTTTTAGGTGTTTGTTGGTTTTTGTGCAGCCTGTTAAACAACAGTGTGCTTAAAAAAAAGGTTTTTTTCTATACACTATATTTACATTCCTCTAACAGTTCAGCATGGCTTCTATCTTCAGTATGTACAGTCAAAGGGAACGCGGGTTCGACTCGGGGTGAAGGATTCTCGTCACTGGTTATGAGGTAAAATGATGAGCGATAAAGCGCTTTAGCCATTTCAAAAATAGAGTCAAAGCAGGACGATGTAGGGGAAATACTTCATTGTTCATGTTCCTTGTTAAACAACTGTTTGCATGTAAGTCTTGATGTTTGGCTTTTTTCCCCCCTCCCAAGTAAAGATTACAGGTAAGCCGTATGTCATCAATAAGCTGATGCTAAAAGCAGCATCAACAATAAGAAACTACTGGACCAAACCTGTTCTTAACATTTAGGCACTATAAAAGGAGAACTGGATTTTTATTGTTTTGACTATTTGAAAAAGCAGGAAAGTCCGTCCCATCTGAAAACGTATCTCTTATTGCAAACAATTCAACCACTTTTATTCTGAAAGAGGCTTTGAAGCTTTACAATTCATACAAAGATCGACATGTAAAAGACATGACTTCATTCTGAAGTGCAGCCCGTGTTCGTTGGTCAATACGAGCTGTGGGTGCGTCACGTTTCCATCATGAGTTGTCGTTTACTATGACTTAAGATGAAAATCTCAGGGTGGATTTAGTCAAAATTAAGTTAGCCAATCAAGTCAAATCTCTCACCTGGAAAATGTAACAGATGCAGACAGATTTTTTCTTAATTTTTGTTGTCAAAAGCAACGACACAAAAACAGACTGACCAAAAAAAAAAAAAAAAAAGCGTACTGGAAAGTTTAGAAACCTTTAGCTGTAAACCACAGAAATCCTGTTAAGAGGCTTCTTGGTTTCCAGTTTTAGGTTTTTAATTACACCACTGAACAGTTTATGTCACTTTTAATGCACCGTTTTGGTCATACCATCTTTTACACAGTAGAGTGTGTGATATTTTTTGGCTGTTACTGTTGGGAACTCCCCCAAGTTTGACAACTTTATCAATTCACATGACATAATGAGTGTTCTCAATAAAAGCTTATGCATCTGAAACAACTCAGTGTTCACTGTTTATCTGAAGAGGAGCCCTGGGCACGAGATAAAGACCAAAAACCTTTATCTGATCCAACATCTGCTCGCGTGTGCTTTCTGGATGTGGAGAGGATAAACGGGTAAACGAGGCCGGGGCTTCACCACTTCCCTCTCTTGCTCCAGTCCTTGGGAGTGAAGTGAAGGCATTTGGGATCGATGCGAAGGTGCCTCTTCTGCATCGCCTTCTCGTGTCCCTCCACGATCTCCTCGGAGAGAGTCAGGATGTACTGACCCTGTATTTAGGAGACATGACGGTTATTTATTTCAGATTAATTTGTTGCAAGCATTGCAAATGCAATGTAAACATTTTAGGTAGTTAATACAGAACACTTAATGATAGAAGCTTTTAAATTTAATATACAGGACTGTCTCAGAAAATTAGAATTTGTGATAAAGTCCTTTATTTTCTGTAATGCAATTAAAAAAAACAAAAATGTCATACATTCTGGATTCATTACAAATCAACTGAAATATTGCAAGCCTTTTATTATTTTAATATTGCTGATTATGGTTTACAGTTTAAGATGAAGATTCCCAGAATATTGTATTTTTTTGAGATAGGATATTTTAGTTTTCTTAAGCTGTAAGCCATGATCATCAATATTAAAATAATAAAAGGCTTGCAATATTTCAGTTGATTTGTAATGAATCCAGAATGTATGACATTTTTGCATTACAGAAAATAAAAGGACTTTATCACAATATTCTAATTTTCTGAGACAAAGCCGGAGACAATCCTGTATTTATAAATTATTTTCCCTTTAAAAAAAAAAAAAATGTTTTACACAAGATCATATCTGGGAAGCACTAAGCCGCTCTAGAATCACTTCTCATCACTGGGGCAAAAGTGTTCATCAAAATGCACAGGGACGTCCTTTATTGCTCCCAGGGACACGGTGACACATTTCCAGTGAGAGCTACAGCTCAATTTGGGTCGGAACAGTACAGTTTGAGAAGGTAAGCCCTGATCTACTTTGCCAAGTGTTTTGGACAAGTGGCTGTAGGTATGTCTGCTATATTATAGCACTTTTCCACCAGCACCTACCCGGCTCTACTCAACTCAACTCAGCTCAGCTTGACTCAACTCGGCCTGGTTTCTTCTCCATAACAATTTAGCATCTGGAGAAGTATTGTGACGTATTTGATTGTGGGATCAAAATGAAGAAGACAACAACACTAAAGATGTAGAACCTGGAGGAGATGATAGATGTGCTGCTGGGTCTGTGACTTGTGTTCAATACCAAGTTAAAAAATGAGAGTGAGAGAAACTTCAAGCGGCGACGCTTTTTTTCTCGGTAAGCGGGTATAGATAATGGATGGATGGATGTTTGTCTCGGCGCTGCTGAAAAGTCAGCTGGAGCCGTGAGCAGCTATGAAGTGACAGAGCTCCTGGTAGATCTGGTCGTTCCTCATCACCCGTCTAGATCTTTTTAATTCTCTCCTCAGCACCAGGTTTATGAACATCTGACCCTCAGAGTTGGATCATGAAACAGACTTTTGCTGCCATTGCCTGTTGAATAAAATGAACCAGAAGCCATCAGAGTCGCTCTTTCTCTGATTTCCTCCTCCTCCCCTTTTAAAGATTTTAAATGACATCAGGTGCAATTTAGATAACCGCAAACTGACAGTCTTGGTTCTACTGGATCTTAGTGCCGCCTTCGATACAGTAGACCATCACATTTTATTAAACAGACTGAAGCACCTGGTGGGCCTCTCTGGTACTGTTTTTAACTGGTTCCGCTCCTATCTCACAGATCGATCTTTCTTTGTAAGTTTGGATACATGTTCCTCCAGAATGCATGAAATTAAGTGTGGGGTCCCCCAAGGGTCAATTTTAGGTCCGCTTCTTTTTAACCTTTACATGCTTCCCTTGGGGGACGTCATCAGGAGACACGGCATCAGCTTCCACAGTTACGCTGACGACACACAGCTGTACATCGCCGTGTCTCCTGATGACACAGGGCCACTTGATGCCCTTTTTAACTGTATTTTAGATATTAAGTCATAGATGGCAGATAATTTCCTACAGCTCAACCAGGACAAAACAGAGGTTTTAGTTATTGGTCCTGAAGGCCGGAGAGAGAAACTTTTACCAAAACTACAAGATTTTAAACCTTCGCAACGTGTAAAGAACCTGGGTGTTATTTTTGACTCTGAGCTCACTTTTATTCCACACATAAAGAATATCACGAAAATAGGTTTTTACCATCTTAAGAACATAGCCAGAGTCCGCCCGTTTCTCTCTCAGGCCAGCACGGAGGTGCTGATGCATGCTTTTATCTCTAGTCGTTTAGATTATTGTAATGCCCTGCTCTCTGGTCTTCCTAAAAAGAGTATTAAGAACTTACAGCTATTACAGAACTCAGCCGCTCGCGTGCTGACGAGGACCAGAGGGCGGGAGCACATTACACCTGTTTTAAAATCGCTGCATTGGCTCCCCGTCCGTTTCAGGATTGATTTTAAGGTTCTTTTACTGGTTTTTAAGTGTCTTAACGGTCTTGGGCCATCTTATTTATCTGATCTGCTTTTACTGTATCAACCCTCACGGACCCTGAGGTCCTCTGGTACCGGCCTTTTAACCATTCCCCGAACCGCGACCAAAACCCACGGTGAGGCTGCATTCAGCCATTATGGCCCCTCTTTATGGAACAGCCTGCCAGAGAACCTCAGGGCCGCAGAGAATGTTGATATTTTTAAAAGGAGGCTCAAGACACACCTTTTTAGTTTGGCTTTTATCTGATCTCATTTACCTAGTGTTTTTAGCTATGTATTGTGTGTACTTCTTTAGCTCTTTTATCATCTCTAAAACTTTAATCCATTTTAGTGACTTTTAATTTTATGTTATTTATTATTCATCTTAAGTTTTATATATATTTCTCTAAAATTTTACACTTTTAGGCATTTTTTACTTTCTTTTAATCTTTTAGTTTTTAGCTCCAGTGTTTCCTCAGGGGGGTCGTCCACACTGGGAGGTGTGCCTGCTCCGCCCATGGGGGTGTCGTCATGGGGATCCCTCAGGCCTGGGTAGCTGGGGGGGGGGGCTCCACCTTCTGTGTGGGGTCTGCCCCGGTCTGTCCGGGTTGGGGGGGTCTCTGTGGGGATGCTTCTGGTGGTCGTGGTCGGTGATGCCTCTCGGTGTGGACGGCCACCCATAGGTAGTGTTTTCCTCACCTGGATCGTTAGTGCTAAGCCATGTCACCAGTCCACTTACTGTGTGTGTGTGTGTGGGTGTGGGCGTGTGCACAGGTATATGAGTGTGAGTGAGTGTGTGTGTACGCGTGGGGGGTGGGGTCGTATGGAATGTTTTAAATTGTGTTTTTTATTGTTATTTTATTCTGCATGTAAAGCACCATGTGTTGCATTTTATATTGTATGATTTGGCGCTATACAAATAAATAAAGTTTAAGTTTAAGTTTAAGTCCTGACTCAGACGTCTGACTCCAACCCTCCGACCAATCGGTGGCCTGTAGTGTGATGATGTCAGATACAGCCGACTCAGCCGCTTAGAACCTTGGCAGAGTAGGTACAGTATCTACTCGGCACGTTAGACCCCTAGTGGGAAAGCGAAAACCCGAGTGGAGTCAGGCTGAGTAGGTACTAGTGGAAAAGCGCCATAACTGTGCAATGCCAAACCCACACAACACAGCATCTCTTTTCAATATAAATCAAGGAGAAACACCAAAACTCAGTTAAGAAAGGACAACAGTGGAAAACATCCAGCATGTTCTGTCTGGCAAGAAGACGTTGAGCTTTGTTTGAGAGACTTCAAGATGATGCATCTCATGTTTATATCCATGCCACACAGAAGACACCCCCCTTTGTTGACCAATCAACTACTTGGAGTGTTTCTGGCCTAACCCTCAGTATCATGCCACTAGATTCTACGTCAGACCCATGGTTTTGATACCCACATAGAGGGGTGTTAAAAACAGTGCCTGTATGTTTATTTTTGTGTGGTTTGCATTTTTTGACAATGGAAGCAAATGATTGTGTAACGTTCTGTACTGAACCACACGGCATTGCACTGAACTGTCCCAGTACTGCTCAGTAGAACCCTGGCTTTAACACATCTAGAGGGTCGGGAATAGGGACGCCCCGATACCGATACTGCTCTCACATACTTGTACTCGCAAAAATGTTATGATACCACGCACCGATACTTCATTGTTGTTGTAGTTACTGGTTAGTGACTCTAGGGGGAGATGTTCCCGGGTGAGCGTGCAGCCGGGCGGCGGAGCAGCCGCCGAGCCGCCGCTAGTCGGCTAAGCTCAGCATGGTGATGAGAAGAGAGTGATACCCATGAGTGGGACTGGCAGCGCCGTTTCAGGCAAGATAGCAACAATTAATGCAGCGGGACGTCAGCAGTGTGGACATATTTCAAAATAAGGGACGACACCTTTATTAAGCGGTGGATCCTGTCATAGCTTTATTAATACAATGAGGTCTATTACCCAATGTTGCTCGGCCCACCTGTCTAATTCTTACTGTATTCCCTCTATACACAGATTTTATACACATGCCAATTTTTTTGTAAATATGGTGCCTGCATTTCTATACACACCGTTGTACCTTGGAGTGGACAATTATTATTATTAGGGCCCGAGCACCTTCAGTGCGAAGGCCCTATTGTATCTGTAGGAATTTTTCTTTCTTTCTTTCTTTCTTTCTTCTGACGAAATGAGGGCCTTTTTGCCCCCCTAAATGTGCCCAAAAAGTCACCAAATTTTGCACGCAAACCAGGCCTGGCGAAAAATTTGATATTTAATGGTTTGCATTAATGGGCGTGGCAAAATGGCTCAACAGCGCCCCCCGGAAAACTTTGTGCCTCAAGCCCCACGATACGGTTTGACGTACATGCACGAAAATCGGTACACACCTGTATCATGTCGCAACTTAAAGAAAAGTCTCTTGGAGTCATGGCCGAAACCGAACAGGATGTCGGCCATTTTGAATTAATCGTGTCATTTTGGCAAAATTTATGCCATTCCTTCGGCAGTTAATACGGCCCGAACCGTAACGTGCCCCTAAGTGTGTTATACATCAAAATGTGCGTCTCCATCCTGCGACACCACGCATTACTTTTCTCTTTCAAAAGCGTTACCGTGGCGACGCTAGACGCCAAAAAGCGCGCCCACCCTTCATCTGATTGGTTCAGACAGAAAAAACTTTGCGCCTCAAGCCCCACGATACGGTTTGACGTACATGAACGAAAATCGGTACACACCTGTATCATGTCGCTACTTAAAGAAAAGTCTCTTGGCGCCATGGCCGAAACCGAACAGGAAGTCGGCCATTTTGAACATTCTGAATTAATCACGTAATTTTGGAGCAAGATATGCCATTCCTTCGGGAATTAATACGGCCCGAACCGTAACGTGCACCCAGATGTGTTATACATCAAAATGTGCGTCTCCATCCTGCGACTACACGCATTACTTTTCACTTTCAAAAGTGTTACCGTGGCGACACTAAACGCCAAAAAGCACGCCACCCCTTCATCTGATTGGTCCATATTTGATAGTTCCCCAAAAGTCACCAAATTTCGCATGCAAGTCAGGCCTGGCGAAAAATTTGATATTTCATGGTTTGCATTAATGGGCGTGGCAAAATGGCTCAACAGCGCCCCCCGGAAAACTTTGTGCCTCAAGCCCCACGATACGGTTTGACGTACATGCACAAAAATCGCTACACACCTGTATCATGGCACAACTTAAAGAAAAGTCTCTTGGAGCCATGGCCGAAACCGAACAGGATGTCGGCCATTTTGAATAAATTGTGTCATTTTGGCGAAATTTATGCCATTCCTTCGGCAGTTAATTCAGCCCGAACTGTAACGTGCACCCAGGAGTGTTATACATCAAAATGTGCGTCTACATCCTGCGACACCACGCATTACTTTTCTCTTTCAAAAGTGTTACCGTGGCGACGCTAGACGCCAAAAGGCGCGCCCCCCCTTCATGTGATTGGTCCATATTTGATAGTTCTCCAAAAGTCACCAAATTTTGCATGCAAGCCAGACTTGGCGATAAATTTGATATTTCATGGTTTGCATTAATGGGCGTGGCCTAACGGCTCAACAGCGCCCCCTAGAATACTTTTATCTGCCATAACTTTTGAATGGTTTGACATAGGAAGTCGTGGGTGGTGTCATGGGAATCTGTAATGAGTCCTTAAGCTTCGTTGGCTTTAATTAGCCCCGCCCCTTCTTCTGATTGGTTGTCCCGATTTTCTGCTATAACATTGGAATGGTTTGACATAGAGAGTCGTGGGTGGTGTCATCAGATTCTTTATGGAGTCCTTGACCTTCATTGGCCTGAATTAGCCCCGCCCCTTCTTGTCATTGGTTGTCCCTTTTTTCTGCTATGACATTTTAATTGTTTGACATAGAGAGTCGTGGGTGGTGTCATGGGACTCTGTAATGAGTCCTTGACCTTCATTGGCCTGAATTAGCCCCGCCTCTTCTTCTGATTGGTTGTCCCTTTTTTCTGCTATAACTTTTGAATGGTTTGACATAGGAAGTCGTGGGTGGTGTTTTTTCTGATATGCTTATGGGGGGCGGTGGCCGTGAGTGCGAGGGCCCGTTCATCGCTGCTTGCAGCTTTAATTGACTTTACTATTTTTATTTTATTTTTTTAATTTATGGGTTTGTTATTATATACATATATTTTGGAGTGAACAATTATGTTGTTGTTTTTCTCTTGTTTTATTTGCTTAATAATGTGTACAAATGTTGTATGCAGCTGAAAAAGGGAAAAAGAAAGAAGAAAATGTATGTGGTGTATTGTTGTTGAAAACTAAATAAAAATTAAGTTCCAAAAAAAAAATAAGGGACGACGACAGAAGCAAGGCTGCAAGCTACGTGCTGCTAAGGTGTCAAGAGGAGGAAAGGAGAATACGTTGTTTAATACCAACAACCTGATAAAACATCTCAAGGCGCATCATAAAGCTGAGTATACAGAGTTTGCTGATGCTACTGCAAGATCACAACAGCCAACATTAGCTCAGGTTCTGCAAAAGCAACAGACAATGACAAGAGACAAAAGACGACCCACGGCCGTGTTAAGACTCGGCGGGCTGTCGGCGCGGCGCGTGGCCGGGGGGCTGACCGGGCCGCGGAGGAAAGCCCAGCCGGCTGAGTTTTGTTTAAAATAGTTATTCTACTCATTTTATTTATTTTTATTGAATGTATCTGTTGCAAATAAAACCTGTCTTCCAATTCATTGCATTTTTAGCCTAGTTATTTTTGTGGTAGAAGTATCGTATCGGTACTCAGTATCGGCAAGTACACAAATTAATATAGTTGTACTCGTTGTGAAAAAAATGGTATCGGGGCATCCCTAGTCGGGAACACACTGCCAACTTTGTCAGGGAAACTCCCTCGACATTTCAAAGCTATGCACATCCCAAAAAGATGCAACAATAATCTTGTTGAACACAAAGTACATGCCAGCAGTGACCTTTGACCTTTGACCTGAACCTGAGGAGTACAGGGAACAGTTTGAAGCCAAAGCCGTGCTGAATGAGAGCCGGTCTCTCACCTTATAATAGTTGATTAGGTTGAGGTATTGAAGCGTTGAAATAACGTCCTCTTTCTTGACACTGGTGATCTCACTGATCTCACTGTAAAAAAAAAACATAGTATTTAAAAAAAGACTTCTTTTTTTTTTTAAATGATTCTTAGAATGACGGATGGAACCAAAAGTTTCATACTTGATAGTAATCTGTGGCCTTTCTCCGTTGTCAGGTTTGAGGTCCATGAGAATTTCTAGAATGGTTTGGGACCAGTAGGAACGATAAGACAAGAGGCCGAGATCTGACAGCGGCTTCTCAGGCGTCCCCGTCTTCCCCTCCACTTTGGAAAGCTCATAACCTGAAACATATGGTCGTCACAATATTAAGAATGGGAGATATTTTACCGTTCAAGATATACAGTCAAAAAAATTCCCCACGGTAAGAATTTGTTATCTCGCGGTAAAAACAATAAATTCCTGTTGATGACGTTTTTGTGTAAAGCCAGAATTATGGTTCTGCTTTAAATCATGAAGGAAGTAAATAAGTAAGTAAGTAAGTAAGTAAGTAAGTAAGTAAGTACCCTGTCTGCAGAAACAGAAGGTTTTATTTATATTAGAAGAGGTCATCACTGATTGGGTTTTATTTTCAGTGAACTTTTATTTATTTGTCCTGTTTCTTTATTTATAAGGTTGTATTTTTTTCTACTTTGTGATTTTATAAGTTAGGAAAACTTGAAGGACAATGGTACTTTTGCTGTTTGCACTGTTATCCCACTGTTTAAGCCATACAGTTTGAATAAATGTTGAATCTGTTCTTACATTTCAAACTTGTTTCATTTGAGTCATTCCAGTTTTGCAGTACAGGTGGACTAATTTAATTGGTTTTTAATCATTCAATTTAATTGGTGTAGTTAAGTAGCATTTATTATTCTTTTAAAGCAGTGTTTTGGGGGCTGCAAAGACTGAATGTGGTGATAGATTTATAGTTAAAAAGGTGGAGTTGAATTGGTATTTTTTTTATCGTTATCGGGCTAAATGCCAGAAATTATTGTGATACATTTTTTAGTCCATACCGCCCATCCTTACACAATATTACCAGTCACAAAGACATTCAAAAATTCACTGACACAAATATGCTCCAATAACATTATGTACAACTGTTTTCAGAGCTGTACTTACTGAATTCAATTAGCAATTTCCCATAACCTCTCCGCTGGTAGGGAGGCAAGGTGAGGATGCAGGCAACATTATAATCTTCAGTTGACTCCTTTTCCTGCAAACGGGGAACAACAAAGTTAGGCTTTGGCAACCTTAGGTGAGATACAGAGACATTTCCAGGGGATTACGAAGGGACTGCGCACACAGATTCCGCTCAATTCCAAATTCTGTCTATAAACGGTGTACCTTAGAGAAGTAGCCGACTATATGGAACCCTTTGGAGTCGTACTCTGTCATGACATAGAATAGGAAGGGATCTGTGTCGTAATACAACGTTTTGTGGTCCAGGAAACACTTTGCAAGTAAACACAGGTTCTGGGAATAATTCTGAATAAAAGAGACACATATGAGAAAAAGACCAATACAAATTTTAATAACAACAATACTAATAATAATAAAAAAACTAAGAAGATAAATGCCTTCACTTACTTTGTTTTTCCTGCCGTCAATCTCAAAGAATGAGATGGTGCCTTTGCGGTAGATCTCATTCCCTGGAGGATGTCTCAAATGACATTTGGTCTGAAAATAATAGGCATAAAAACCCATGTGAAGAAAGTGACTGACGTGTGCATCAACTGTCTATTATTCCCATACTACCCTCATTAATATATACAGGACTGTCTCAGAAAATTAGAATATTGTGATAAAGTTCTTTATTTTCTGTAATGCAATTAAAAAAACAAAAATGTCATACATTCTGGATTCATTACAAATAAACTGAAATATTGCAAGCCTTTTATTATTTTAATATAGCTGATTATGGCTTACAGTTTAAGATTCCCAGAATATTCTAATTTTTTGAGATAGGATATTTGAGTTTTCTTAAACTGTAAGCCATGATCAGCAATATTAAAATAATAAAAGGCTTGCAATATTTCAGTTGATTTGTAATAAATCCAGAATGTATGACAATTTTGTTTTTGTAATTGCATTACAGAAAATCACAATATTCTAATTTTCTGAGACAGTCCTGTATATTGCATAGATATTTCACATTTAAGGTGATTGAAAACTGCTCAAATCATGTCTGCGTCATCTCTCATCTTGGGCTTGAGATATGAATCTTACAGCCGCATGCCTAATTAAGATTTTTCAAGGAGATTCTTACCAAATGCCTCTGAAGACACTTGAGACTTTTTAGGTACTTGAGACAAAATTCACAGAGGTAGAGGATGGGCAGCGCCGTGAGCTCCTGCGGGTACGGAGAGAAGTACCAGGGCTTCAGTCTGTGCCGTCCCAGTTCTATACACTCGATATTCTTCATGCGCGTGATGATGTCGTCGTGGCTGCGGTCTGACACCAGACTGCCGGTCATGCGCGGTGCCGTCGGTATTCCGTCTGAACTGTCCTGGGAATCCTGGCAGCAAACACACATCACACTGCAGCATTCAGTCTCACTTTTTAGTCAATTTGTTACAATAGTGACACCTTTAGATTTTGATGAACAATTTAGATTCCAATAAGTAACGCAAACAATTATGGATGTTGTATTGAGGATTAAACTTGGGTCTGAGGTAAGAAGCACCTTTGTTTAATTGGACCCAAACAGCTGAATTTGGACAGCAATACACAATTAAATGGTCAATAATAGGAATTCAAACAGACCTCTGGTGGTGGTAGAAAGACACTAGCACTTTGAGGCTTGTTATACTGCAAAACCTTTATCATCTAGCAGAAAAAGACACAAAACCACAAGTTATTTTGGAAACTGAACAGGGGAATAAAACAAAACTTTTAAAACTGAACAGAGGTGAAAGCAATCGTGAATAAGAGCAGTTTTTGTACATTCCAGGTTGGGTTAATCACAAACCTGCCATAGACACCGATAGAAATTTTAAGAGATTACGAGGAAAATAGCAAATCACAAATGTTCATTTCACTGGGGAGTGGAAGTACTGTTATGGCACATGAAGAACTCACTGGACAGTGATGGAAGAGGATGTGAGGTCAACTGAACCTTACTGTAGCTCTGACTTTCTAAATAAGCCAAGTCTCTTTTAGTGCATAACTACAGTTCAGCATAAAACAGGTCTATAATAAAGTCAAAATCGACTTTCAAAAACTGAAAGAGCCATTTTAGATTTGTTTAAAAGAATATCAAATATCCAAGACTAAACCTAGAAATATGAGAAGTCTAGGAAATGGAATAACGTATATGTTTATATGTTTTGTATAACTGGCGTACCAAAATTTTACCAAGCCCTCCTAAAAATTAACACTTGACAGAATAAAATGTGCAGAGAATTACTTAAAAAGGATTAAAAAAAAGACCTCTCATGACACATAATCTGACTCGAGTCAGACATTAACACTGAAACAACTTTATAAGTAAATAGATTTCAGACAAACATAAATTACAAACCGACAAACTGAAAGTGCTCAATGGAAAAACCATTATCTGGTTGGTTAGACAAATAAAAATCAAACAATTTTGCTCCTTTAAGAATATTAAAGCATTGATGACTTC
Source organism: Cololabis saira (assembly GCF_033807715.1). Classification (NCBI taxonomy): domain Eukaryota; kingdom Metazoa; phylum Chordata; class Actinopteri; order Beloniformes; family Belonidae; genus Cololabis; species Cololabis saira. Next base: position 10,153,992 of record NC_084600.1, on the reverse strand, counting down.
AGTTCTGTAACTGTTATTGAATTCAACTTCTTAAACTTCAATATTGGTTCACTCATTTCCATGGTTATACTTCCCTATAAAAGGCACATGTATTTAAAATTACTATTTACAAAAGTATAGGCAATAAAACCATGAAGCTACCTGACAAGAAAAATAAAGACACAAGTTATATGTTCAAAAAAGAACAAATTAATTAACGGTGAAGATGAAAATATAGTTACACACCTCGTCAGCTCCCCCACAGTTGGCTTTCCTCTTCCTCCCGGGCTGGGGGGGGATGAGGCGGCGAGCAGTCCCGTTCTGCTGTTGGAAGGACATGGGTTCATTGATAAAACTAGAAAAGACTTCGACTTAGAGACATTCAGATTGGAGTGTTGTGTTTACTGTTGTTAGTGAAGAAAGCGGCTCGTGGTCTTCTCGGGACTTAAACGTGTTGGTCTCCCGCACACTGGGAAAAACAGCTGCTTGAGACGCCTCCGTTGAGCTGGGCAGGGATGGCACAGGGGTTGCCGGGGCAACCTGCGTCGCCAACGGAACAGTGTCTACTTTTCTCTTCTGCAACAAATATTAATATATATATCATTAGACATTTAGTTTAAGATGACAGAAAACAGATTAGATACTTGACTGGATGTGCTTCTTTTTGTTTTGTTTTTTTTCATCTCAGCCTGACATGGGGCAAGGGCTGCAGTTTTTAGAATACACAATATTATGATTAAAATCTGTATACTTCAGTTTGGAGTGGCATTTTTTTTGTACTGATAGAGCTAAGATAGCTAAGATTGTGTGATTAAAAGCCACAGGAAAATAAATGTAACATCTCTTGTATAAAATCCGGTCATGTCCAGGTTCAATTTCATCTGAAATAAATCACATCACATGTAAACCTGGTATTAAGATGTGATGGACATAGATGAGCTGTTTTGCATAAGTGAACTACCATCATCACTTCAGGAGAAAGACTAATCACTTTTCTCTCTCTTTTCATAAATACATTTGCAGCTACAGGCATTAACAACTCTTTTTTTTCATTATGTGCTGTTTGATTTCAGAGTAATACTAGCTCATAACCGAATCCCAGTTCTCCACCACTATACAAGAAATAGGAAAAAAGCACAGGGTGTGAGAATTACACTAAGAAATTATAAGGTTCAAAGTGACTTGAAAAATGTTGTGTGTATTGACACACTAAGATTCGTATGACCATACAGTGTTAAAGCACAAGTTATGGAGCTTTCTGTGGTAAATCATGGACCCTAAAACCTAGAATCCTCTGCAGTTCAAACCTAAACCCACAACTGTATAAGACAAAACACATGTTAACAGCAGGTTTAAGGAGGTAAATTCAAGTTGTACCGGTGTGGGGAGAGTTTTGCCTCTGGAAGGAGCTGTGGGAGATTGTATGTTGAGATCTAGACTTTTCCTCTGAAATGAAAATAAAGGAAGAGAAGGAAGGGGATTAACAACTCATGTTAATCCTCAAATTAACACTCAGATTTTATGAACAGTGAATTCCTATATAATGATTTGAGAATAACTAACATTAACACAGAAAAAAATAATATATATATATATTTTTTAAACCAAATCTGAAAAAGTATGTGAACAAATAGTTAAAAGTCAAAGCTGAGGTGTCTTAGAATAATTAGTTTTGTATAAAATTACAAAGACTGGGCAGTTGATAGAAGTTGTCTCCGTTTCTCTCAAACAAGATATAAAATGAGACAATACGTTTAATACAAACATATTTTGACGTTGCATTGATTACCTGTTTCTTCTGAATAGCCATTTCAGTGCTTGTATCTGCCCTCACACTCCCCTCATATGAAAAAAGCAAATACATGTTAAAGGGCTGACACAGGCCAGAATGTAAATACTTAATGTAATATAACAATATATAATACAAAATATTCACATAAACATTAAAAACACATGACTTTTGATTTATGCATTTGTAATACAGTTTTTTTCCCCCCCTGATGCTGAACATTCCCTCTGGGCTAGGGCATATGAAAAAGAAAGTACTCCCCTCTTCAGCTCTTAAGGTTTATGACACAAGACATCATATCAAAATGTTTAAAAAGCCCCTACCAGGTCTTAAATTTGGATGTACACAACCTCTGATGAGAAACCACACATGACATGACACTTTCTCGCAGCATAGTCTGTCCTTATAGTGAACATACTGGGATATTCACTCCTGATCAGCAACTATTTGATCTGGGAATGGTTTGCCCTCCGAGCTCATATTTCTCACTGCTGATCATGTCTTGCAATAACTTCTTCTCACTGGACTACTCTTTGATATGTGCTCACACTCTCTTAACTGCACTTATTCTGTAACTGACTATGTTTACTGCAGCTGTTTTCCTTAATTGTAAGTTGTTTTGGATAAAAGCATCTGCTAAGCGTAATTTAATGTAATAACTCTGAGTTGACACACAGAATGCAACACTGCCAGAATGTTTGCTTTTATACAGGACTGTCTCAGAAAATTAGAATATGGTGATAAAGTTCTTTATTTTCTGTAATGCAATTAAAAAAAACTAAAATGTCATGCATTCTGGATTCATTACAAATCAACTGAAATATTGCAAGCCTTTTATTATTTTAATATTGCTGATTATGGCTTACATTTAAAGATTAAGATTCCCAGAATATTCAAATTTTTTGAGATAGGATATTTGAGTTTTCTTAAGCTGTAAGCCATGATCAGCAATATTAAAGTAATAAAAGGCTTGCAATATTTCAGTTGATTTGTAATGAATCCAGAATGTATGACATTTTTGTTTTTTTTAAATTGCATTACAGAAAATCACAATATTCTAATTTTCTGAGAAAGTCCTGTAGAGGTGGCCGCTGTTGCAGCACATCAATTAATCAAGTGCATTTCAATTACCACACCTAGGCGCTACTTTACCTCTTATTTCCTGTGGAAATGGTTAGCATCTACGTATGTTTTGACAGTACTACTGCATTTTGACTTAGATTTTGGTAAACAAACAATTTTGTGTATTATGTCTTGTATCTCTCATCCGAGGTTGTATTTACCTTATTCCACAACTTAGTACAAATTCGTATCATACCACAGTTAATATTGACAGAATGGTTTTAGAATATAAGCAGCTAAATTTTAGCCACTGTCAGCCCTCAGACTTTATTTGCCTAGCTGCAACTCTTTTTTCACAAATACACTTATAAAAATCAACAAACAAATTGAATTCCTAGTTAGTTTTACCTCCAGAATCGACTCAGGCATGTCTTTATCAGGGATAAATCTGTTCAGACAGTCACTAGCTGTGATGCAAGGTGCATTTCTAGAGAGTGGGTGCTGGGTTCCGGGGAGAGAAATAGCACAAATCAATATTAAAAAAGGTATCGTCTTATTTTATGTCCCATTGAAACAAATTACCCACTTCAATTAACAAGTATATTTTTGCCCAGCTCTGGTTAATCATTTCTCAAGCACAGGAGTTTAACAGAATTGGATTCTAATTCTGGCAGAAGCTTCTTGAATTAAGTTTCAATTGTCCTATAAAAGGCACTTCACTCCATGCTTTAATTGGACAGAAATAACTGAACAATATATTTAACTGCAACTTCAGTTGAGTCTTGTGTCCTACAGACAGACTTCCACCCCCCGATCTTGAACTACAGCGGGCAAAAGCTCCTTGCAGCTGGACTTTATGGTATCGTCCTTCTGCTCTGCCGCCATTCCAAGTTTAGTGATTTAACAAAACAAGGAAACTATTACCAGCCAACAATTACTTTGGCAATGAACATAGCAAGTTGCCCACTTCCTCCAAATAAAGTCTGAGCAGCAAATATATTAATGATTAGTAAAACAGGAAATATTACTAATATCCTGTGTTCATGCTGTCTTCTGTCTAGGAAACCAAACAATCCTGCAAATAAACAAGTCATAAAATAAACACATCTAATTATATCACAAATGTCACAATACTGGTTTATACAAAAAATAAATATTAAAACAGAAATAAAAATAAACTCTGACTTTTAAATACTATATCTATAACATACAAAAAGTACAACTTGATAGCGCTCCTTCATGGATTAGTTTAACTTTTATCCCTATGCCAAACACAGATGGATAAAAATGCATGTAAATGTGGCATAAAGTACTGGACAAAAATAAAAAATGATGTTAATGTTGAGCTTATCTGAAAAAGAAAGTATTGTAAAATAGACTCACCACCACTTCTCTCTCTGGGGAACTGGGACGGGAGCCCGACAGACCATTCTTGGTTGGTGTTTTAGCTTCTTTCTTAGGAAACTGAAGCTTTTTCATGTCCAACCTGTCTGCTGTGACCCACTCATCCAGCCGCTTGTTGACTTTAGGAACAAACAATGTCATGAAAACAAGAACAAGTTTCCAATTATCAAAGTAAAATTATTTTTCTGAATTTGCACTCAACAACAAATGCTGCACAAATTGAAGGGGATGCAATAAAAATTTTGAAATTTGTCCATGTGTTTAGAGTAATTTGACTAAATAGGTACGAATCCTGAATTAAAGCTTGTGTTAAACAACGATTCACAGCCCAGACAGTGACAATAACATGGCACTGAAATAAGGAAGGCGAAATAAACCTATACTCACAGTCGATGTAGTGAACATAGTATAACTTTCTCGCAGAGACTTCCTTCACGCTTAGAATCTCAGCCAATGCTGCACAAAACAAAGAAAAAAGAAAAGAAGAGAAGCCAAAGCCGAAAACAGCTGTAGTTACATCAATAAAAAGTGTTGAGATGCATATCTGAAAAAATTATAAAACAGATCAATATATTTTTCACACAGGGCTAACATGTACAGCCGGAAAAAAAAGGAAACATTATGCTGCAGCACTATGCTTATGTGTAGGCGGTGCCGGCCGTTTTCACTACAATCAACGCTTTTCAAATAGCCATTACATTTAATCTGTAGATTTCAGAGGCAAATCACTCAGACACTGGCAATGGAAAAAAATCCAGCTTTTGAAATGAATAAACACTTTTTTTGAAGGTGCAAGATAAAAACCCAGATTTCAGACTTATCTGGCTGATGCTTTTCCATTCAAAATGTATTGAAAAGATCAATGAATGATTGTCAACAAATATTGAACACCTAATGATAGCATCTCACTGTCAACCATAAGACAAGTAAATATCAAGATTATATAGAAACGGTGTTGTGCCAAAAAGTGATTGCCTGCCAGAATCTGATTTCTTCTGATTTCTGGCCGCGGGAGCGCACACAGCAGCCCGTTGAGCGATAGCGCTAAAACGTCAGATTTTCAGATTATGAAACTCAAGAATGAGATCAAGTCATATTTAGGCAGAAACAACTTTTCATTAACTGTATTTGGCCTTCAATCAATTTTTGCCAGGTGAAAATGCCTATTTTGTGTTGTAATGGTCCTTTAAAAGAGTTAAAAGCAATCATGTGAGCTCTAGTGTTTATATTTTAAAGCTCAAGAATGAGATCAAATCATATTTAGGTAGAAACAACCTTTCATTAACTGTATTTGGCCTTCAATCAATTTTTGGCAGGTAAAAAGACCGATTTTCAGGGGAGAAATCAGATTCTGGCAGGCAATAAAACTTAAATATTAGTATTTTGTCTTAGATGCAATGAAATACGACGACTTCAATCAATTTACTCGATGTGACATCCCTGGCGTGTCTCAAATATGAGCAAGTGATGAAAGCAATAAAGGTAAACAACTGTCTCTTTAAGCCTGATTTATGGTTCCACGTTAAATCGACGCCGTAGCCTACGGGGTAAGGTACGCGTAGGCTCTGCGTTGGTGTAACGGGGGACCATAAATCAGGCTTTTAGATTTGTAAACGCACGGTCTAACGTAAGACTTCCCCTGTGTTTTTATTATTGTTATGGGATTTTGTTTCTTCAAAATGTGTCCTTAAAAGGAGCCGTCTGTAAGAAATGGCCAAAACTGGTACTGCAGTCACTTTCAAAATATTGTTGAGCGGCGTGTACCCTCCCCCTCCTCCCCCCGACCAGAGGTTGCCAGGTAGGCTGCAGAATGCAGCAGCAACGTAGGCTGCCATGGCTGCGATAATTAGAGCCGAGCTGGCAACCCGGATGCCGAAACAATACTGACTTGGTGATTGGGAGATAGGTGGAGGGTGGAGCTTCAGAAACAATACTGACTTGGTGATTGGGAGATAGGTGGAGGGTGGAGCTTCAGGCCAAAACAAAAAATGACAACATAAACATCAGTTGAGGGCTGCAACTCCTCTTTTTAAACTGGAATATCCTGGCTTGAGTGCTGTTGTCAGTGACATAAGTATTTGAAATGAACATGATTTTTAAATGTCTGTTGACATATCGGGGTCATTTTATGATTCGTTTTATTATTGCTCTTACATACAGCTCCTTTAACTCTCCAGTTCTGTTCTGACTGAGTGGGAGTGACTTGAGGAGCGGCTCCAGACTGTGCCGCGGCCCCGCTGGCCCCGTAGCCGGGTCTCGGGGCTCTGGCGGAGGCCGTTGCTCCTCAGCAGCCTCGGTCCTCAGCTCAAGGCTCGGAGCCTACGGCGTAGGGTACGCAGCGACGCGCGCCTCTACGCCGTAGGCCCTGCGTCGATTTAACGCAGAACCGTAAATCAGGCTTCAGCTCCACCTGGAAACCAACGCAGCACACTTACGCCACTCGTCTTCGTGTTCCTGGTTTTTGCGAAGAACGGGTAGGCGACAGCCCTCGACGATCTCGACCTGCACAAAACAATGTGTTCATTTACAAGCTACGACCGGTCAATGTTTTCAAAACAATATTTGATTTTCCGCGAACCTACCGAAGATGAGTTGTCCGCCATTTTCGTCATTTGTGAGAGCAGAAGCAGTGCGTTGTGGGAAAATGCCGGTGCAGGAAGACCAAAGACGAAACACGTAACAAGACGGTTGTCCTACCGTCGACAGGAAGTCGGAACAACCAAACCGGAACAAGATTTTATAACTCGGCAGTTTTTTATCTTGCTTAGCCGGTTGTTTACTACAAATGTGTCTTTTTAATACATTACGCAAATAAAAAAATGTAAGTTATTGATGTTAGTTGCTTAAAAAAATAAAATAAAATAAGCAAATCACTTAATAATACATGTCTGACTCATGGAGTCATTTCAGCAGACTTTCTAAAACTTCGATTTACTAATAAAGTGGTGATACATGAGTAAGAAGGCATGGAAATACAACATTTTGCAGGTGCAATATAAATGTGCTGGTTTATACTAAACATAAATGATATTAATGAGTAATGCTGTTTCTAACTCACTTAGGCCCCCCAAAAATGTCCAAAAGTAACATTTTTGTTTTGTTTGTTCTCATTATTTTCTCTAAGCCACTTTATTCATAATTCATATATATATATATTTTAATAATCTTTAATTCTCTGTATATATCTTCCAATAATCATATTTACCTCATTCTGCTGCACCTTTCACTTTTTAAAAATTGTATATATGTTAATAAGAGCTGTCATTTGTCTATTACCTATTTACCTATTTGCTGTAGAGTGAGCGATAACAACCGAATCAAATTCCATGTCTGACCTGACCTGGCCAAATAAACATGATTCTGATTCTGATAAAATACACCAAAATTGTCTATGCTTTTAACTCACCACCAGTTGGACTAGGACCTGCCATTTTTCCAGCACTTGGGGAACAGTTAGGGGGTTAAGGGCACTGCTCAGGGGCCCATAGTGATTCAGGGGTTTATTTCTAATGCGTTAAATAATGAATTTGAGACATAGCTAAATGTTGAACAAAATACGAGTTTTATAGGCTAAATTGCATTCAGCATCTAGCTTTCAGATCTGCAAGATCCGCTTCTCTGCGGTTTTGCTGACCCGCCTCCTCCTGGTCGTGTGCATTATACCGTTGATAAATCAATTTGTAGCTCGGTTGATTATCCTATAGGTGTTACGATATTTGCATTTGTGTAGTGTTACCTGTCATAAACAAGGTATGACTTATTACGAGGCGCGTTTGTGCCGTGGTGTTAGTGATATGACACTTTTTGCAAAGTTTTTGCAAAATAGCCTACTGTATGTAACATCACAATCAGTCCGAAGCTGTTTAACTTGCTTCACACGGTATACATTTTTACCAACTGAAATAACATATTTGATCACTTTTTTGTGTTATGTAGATGCATCGCTCCATTTTTCCATCGAGTGAGGGCTATAAAGTGGAGCGCTGCACAGTTTGTTGCAAGCTTTTTCATTGCCCCCTTTGCCCAAAATATAAACCCAGCCAAAGAGGAAGGCTCCATAAACATCTGGATGTACATTTCAAAAATGCCATCACATTCAAAGGTATGTGTATGTGAATGTGTCTGTGTTTTCATGTGCTCATATATCCTTTTAATCATTGTCAAATTTAACCTTTTGTTGACTTCCTCCTAGACCAAAAGATCTGCAAATGCAGTTTAAACTGCAGAAGCACCTCACATTTCCATTGTCTCATTTGTGATAAAACCATCATAAGAAGAACGGACATGGAGAAACATCTGGAGACTTGTCAAATTTTGAACACATCTGCTGCACCCAACCCCCTCCTTCTTCCACCATCCACTCTTCCACAAGATGTTCCCTGTGCCCCACCTACCACCTCCTCCGCTGCCCAGCCTACCACCTCCTCCGCTGCCCAGCCTACCACCTCCTCCGCTGCCCAGCCTACCACCTCCTACTCTATCCAGCACACTACAAGTTATAAGAAGGCAAAATGTTCTCATTGCGGCCTAATCTGCCTTGCAAAAAATTTGAACAATCACATTCACAGGAAACACAGAAAGAAAAAAACCTGTGACAGTGTGTTGAGGGCTATCTGTGTGGATGCAACAAATGTGATATCTGCTGTACAAAAAGCATCCCATGGATTTTCAGTGCCTATTCATGTGCAAAAAAAAACCTGGGGCCACCTGCATAAGGTGCAGTGTGTCAAGGTTTGACATTCCCCCCAGCTTTCAGTTTCTGTCTTGCCCCGCCTGTATCCCATCTGCCCTGATTGTGTCTGCACCTGTGTCTCGTCATGTCTCGTTATCCCCTGTGTATATCTGGTCTTGTCATTCCCTTGTTCCCTGTCGGACCGTACTGTTTGTTCCCTCTATGTCTCTGGTTATTTTGGATTCCTGTTTTTGTTCCGTTTCTTGATCCTGCTCAGCAGCGCTTTTGATTTTGTGGAATAAATCTGTTTTTTTGCCAACTCCTGCCTCCTGCTCTCCTGCGTTTGGGTCCACACCTTACCCCCAGACATGACACAGTGTGAACTTGAAGAATGCAGGCAGTATCACTTAATGGCACTGAGGAGTGGGTTAACTTTTAGCCAGTGTGAGCACATCCGCTTACTGGAATATTGCAGAGAAATAGCCACAGAGGAATGACTAAAGGAGGAGACCCTGGAGGAAATGGTTAACTTGAAATTCTTTGGTGAGGCAAAAAAGGCAACCTGCAAAAAAAAGAAAAAGGTCTGTTCCTGACCTAAATTACTGACACACAGTATAGTTTACATGTAACCTAACCATGATCTAGACAACTATGTGATGCTATGTTAATGTCTTAACTTATAGAAACCTTTCTCAATCGATATTTCCTGGAGTGTGGCACGAGACCACTGGATTGGAAATACAGGTAACAGCATATACCACATGTAATCTCCATTTAACACCATTTCAAATCATCGACTGACTTCTATTCTGTCATGTTTTAAAGAGCAGACGTTTGAGCACATTCTAAAAGTATTTGACACACAGTTTGAAACACGTTTCACAGACCTTCGAAACACAGTTAGTAAGTTTCAGGTCCTAAATGAAAAGCACTTTTTTGATAAGAATTCCATCCAGAGGATCAATGAATTGGCAGAATTTTATTCAGAGGATCTGGATGCAGAATGTGTTGAGAATGAATATTCCTCGTTCAGAGACGTGTACAAACAACTGTTCCCTAGCCCTGATGGAGCAGGGTTTACTACAGCAGAGATTCTGCCCTTTCTAATTGCAAATGACTTGCATGAAGCGTATCCTAACGTTGCAACGTTATATCGTATATTTCTCACTATTCCTACAAGCAGCGCACAGGCTGAGTGCACCTTCAGTCGCCTTAAGCTCATTAAAACCTATCTGCGCTCAACAATGACTGAGAGTCGTCTCTCAGATCTCGCAATGCTTTATGTTGAGAGAGAGGTTACTGCGTCCATTACTTTGGATAATGCTATTGAAACATTTGCCAGGATGAAGAAAAGAAAAACTAAGTTCTGAATTGTTTTTCTTCTGAGAGCAATGCTCAAATATTGGCAGTTGGCATAAAATATGCATCTTCTCCTTTTCTCCAATAGCCCTTTTTGATACTGCACTTTAATGTTCATCAATAAGTATCTTATTTTTGGCATCCACATTTATTATTGTTGGGATTGTAATGGCACCTTAAGTTGTTTTATTGTAATTTTATTAAGTATGTCTTTGTATTGGGACTGAGTTGGGAATGTTTAATGTGAATTTTATTTATATGCTGCTATGTTGGTCAGTCATGTGTTTTTTCTTATTTATTGTATTTATTTATTTTGCCATTTTGTATAAATACCAGTCTGAGATGGATGTTTGTTTAGCCCTATATGATGCAGTGAGTTGGAACTTGGAGGTCATTGGTATTTTGCTGAATGCAGCAATAAAATGAGGAGGATAATAATTATAATTGTTGTCATGACACTTTCTTTGGCTTTCTCGTTTCTCATTCAGTTTTTACTCCTTATATTGTCTAAAATTGAATAGGGGAATACACAGAGCTTTGCCCTGTTGCACTATTCACCACCCTGCAGTTATTATTATCCTGTGCTATGCATTCATCTGCTGATCTGGAATGGTCTTTTTTGTTATAATCATTGAAGCTGCTTGTGGCTGTCAATCTGTTTTTAAACGACTTAAAGTCATGCAAAGTTAACCAATCCGACCCGTAAGATCCCAAAAATTTTGCACGTGCGCGCGCACGCAGTTTAGGCCTCCACTATGCGGGGGGCGCTTTGGGCTCAGAACCCATAAGGGATTACACCTGGCGACGCCCCTGCTGTCATCATAGGGTTTTCCGACACAGCCATATGGACACGACTGTGGGATCTTCATGTTGATGGTAGGAGATGTTAGTAGTCTTATTTAATTCTATGTGCTTTAAAGCTATTGATATGGAATTGCTTCTTTTTTTTCTCCATAGTATGCCCTCTACTCTGTTCTGGATGCCCCTTATGATTTCACCGTGGTAAGTTGACTTGCATATTCAAAATAAAATGTAAACATCTACTCTGTCCAACTGTGCAAAAAAATTCTTTTCAGGTGGACATGCCAGCTTTGCGAAAGTGGTGGTGTGTTAGGCTCCTCGAAAATTTGGAACTTGGAAGGTAAGAGCACAAAAAATTGACATTTAATTGTGTTGAAAATATTAACAGCACATTTATGAGCATATTTGTTTTTCTTTTTATTTGAGCTATGGCAAAGTGTTTGCCCACTGGACAGACATTGCAAAGGGTGTGCTGCAAGATGAGGTGCCACCAGTGTATCATTTAAAAAAAAAAGGAGAATGGATGACATCACTGAGGTCAGTGATTTCTCACCCATTGGAAGAAGGGCTCATGTTATACTAGTCAAAGTATTAGAGAAAGCTGGAATGAACAATGTTGGGTGTGCATATTCATCAGTATTTTGATGCATCAACATGTTGTCCTTACAACGCCAGCCATGGTCATTGCATTATTTTGAATATTGAATAAAAAGATTTGTGTGTTCCTCACCCTCACCTCCCACCCCACCTTCACCTCCCACCCCACACACCTTTTAGACAGAGGAGCAGCCACAACCTGATTCAAAGCGTCAGCAATCTGAGAGCGAGCAATCTTGCACTGAAAGAGCTGTCGAGATGCCAGTGGATGTGGTATGCATGATTCTCTGTTTTAAACTAAGTTATTCTTTGCAAAAAGTTCTATTTGAAGTCTAATTTTTCTAATTTATATGCACTGTTATTTCCATGAGAATAACAGTTTGTACAGCAGTTTTGCTATAGCAAGACTACTTTTTTTTTTTTGCTTTTTTTTTCTTTCTATCTTTTTCATAGGATGAAGTGGCGGCCAGGATACTCCACCACTGCAAAAAGGCAGCAGAGTGGGTTGAAACCAACCAAAATTGGTTTTCAGGGGTGGTGGAGTTTCCAAGTGTCCTCACCATGGGAGAGGAACAAGTGGAAGAGGTTCTGGGGCAGTACCGAAGGCTTTGGGATGATGCAGAATTTGGCCAGCTTGATGAACGGGAGAAAGAAGACATCCTGGACAATTTCAAATTTAAATTCGAAAGTGTTGAAGACATGTGGGTATTTTGTGGGGAGATTGTTGATAACAGAGGATACTCAACCTACACCAAAGCTCAAGTGAAGGAGTAGGGTAATAGGTTGGGTTGTGTAATAAAAAGCTGAATAGAACCAAGTGATTTTGTGTGTTTTTTTTTAAATTTGTGTACTTTTATCTGTTTTCCTTATTGCATTAAATATATTATATATTTATATAGTATATTATATATGTATTTATTTGCTTTTGTTATACAATGAAGATCACAGGTGAGTTATTGCATTTCAATAGACTGTAGTTTTATCTTTTCCTGTCCTCCCTAAATGTTGACAATTTTGTATTTAAGCATAGATAACAACCTAATTGGTGGCCTCTTAAGATCTTAATGTAATTGGAGAAAAAAGTCGAATTATTTAATTTAATACAATAGAAATGGAAGAAAAAATAAAGCATTTACCTTACATGTTATGCATGAGTTTTTAAGTCTCTGAACAAATGTACATTGATGTGTTCATGTAGGCGTAGTACTCTTCAGAGGGACTCCAGGTATCTGTGTCTTTATCCTGTGCCATATGAATACATGTCTTTCTTATGTTAAAGGTTTGGTTTTTCTTAGGTTAAAAGTTTATAAATTGATGCAGCATGTTAAAGATTTATTTGAAATTTCTTCTGTGCACTTGGAGTTTATCCCATTAACATTAATATGTTGCTGGTGTAATCATGGTAAATGCCACAAATAAAGGATTGACAACATCAAAAGTGTTACATATATTTAAGAAACAAATAGATTTTCACGTTACAAAATTGATTAAATATGAAGGCGCAAAGTTTTCTCTTACAAAATCGATAACTCTTATTTTGAAATTTGTTGCGCGCACTTCCGGTCCCAACCGACCTCACGCTGGAGGTGGTTTTATTTTGAAGTTTGTTGCGCGCACTTCCGGTCCAAAACGGCCTCACGCTGGAGGTAAGCCCATGGATGTAATAAACATGAATACGGTATGTATATATGAAGTAAAGGGGATTTATACCCATCTCCATATTGTCATACCTGCCAACATTGGGCTGTGAAAAAGAGGGAGATTTTCTGGGGTAGCGGTTGGAATGCTCCACTCACAACATCCCCGCCCTGATATAAACAAGGCGACTTTTAATGAGCTTTAAATCCATAGCTACAATGAAATGTGCTAAAATGTACCTCCCAAAATGATTCTACAGCCTTCTTGGAGCCAAATAAGTTTAGTATTAATAACAATAAAATACAATATTTGTAGAATTTTCCAGGTTCCCTTTGTCACCCAAGGACCTGTTGTAATTGTAGGTGTCAGACTTTGCAGCTTCAATCATTTTCTTGGAGGAACATACTTGTGGCCAGGGCTGGTATGGTTAATCTAGCAAGAAAGGAGTGCGCAAAGAGTAGAATTATCCATACTCATTGTGTTTTCTGTGAGGATCTTTTTCACCATGCTGAATGAGCTCTCTGAGCTTGCATTGCTGTGAGGGATGCGGAGTATTGCCTTCATCAGTGATGCCAGATTTGTAAAGCTCTCCTCTTTCCCTAGAAGAACCAGAACCTTCAACTCTCTCTTCCTGTGGGAGATCCTTGCTTGCTATGACTTGATACTCCACCAACTCTTCCCTAGGCTTTTTTTCAAAGCATTTTCTCAAACAAAACAAATTTTCAAATTTTCAAATAACAAAATAACATATTTTAACCATTTTCCAAACAATAAAATAACAGAAAAAATCTGAAAAATGGTTCAAATATGTTATTTTGTAACTTGAAAATTTTAAAATATGTTTATGTAATGCTTTGCTGATGAGAGAATATGTTTCTCTATTTTTCTTGTTTTTGTGAGGGGGGATATATATTGTTTTTCAGCACTACCTTGTTCTCTATAGTTGATATAACATGAATTACTGTGGGATCGATAAAGTTCTTATTTTTGCCATCTGAGAAAATTAAACATATTATATTTGGTGCCTAACTGTTTCCCAAGTATATTAGTGCGTGTGTGAATGAATAAATGAGACGTAAAACGTAAATTTCTTTGTAGAAAGGCGCTTTATGAAAATAAGTCCATTCACTTGTATTAGTTTACAGCGCAGTCTTGCCACATCCAATATGGCGGCAACGTTGACGTATTGGCAGCTCCATGGGGCGGAGCTTGGACGTAGGCAGTGCTTTTGGGTTGGGTTGCCAGGTTTGTCAGGAACCCGTTAATATAATACATCCATGCAGGAACCCCGACACGTGAAACACCATTGACTCATTTCACTTTAAAATCGGGAGATAAGCGGGAGAAATTACAAATCGGGAGCAGGGCGGGAGAAATGGTTGAAAATCGGGAGACTCCCGCTTAAATCGGGAGTGTTGGCAGGTATGCAATTATCGTATGAAATTGATGAATTCGTTTTTTAGGTTTGTGATCTCAGGCCGTGCACAAGACCAGTTCTTTTTTCGGTTCGAAATATTAGCTCATTTTAAATTTACCATAATATTACATATATTATATTTTCCAAAATATGAAGCAATGGGCCTGTCTTAGGTACATTATTTTTTTTTTTTATCCACTTCGAATAATCAGTACCATAGACATCATATATATAGCCAGGCACATTAGTGAAACGATCGTTCACTTTGTGAGACAAGCGCCAAATTTTGCACAAAGTATGTTCCAGGTCTACTTCTTCAAAAAAGCCCGTTAGCCACGCAAAAAAAACAATATGGCTGCCATTTTCCAAAATGGCTGCCACAAAAGCCGTTTTTATATGTTTTTTGACCTGGAATGTAATTGGAAAATCCCATTTTGAGTATTTTGACATGAGACTATAATCTTGGGACCCCCCACCCCCTCCCCCATTAGCCATGCAAATAAAACAACAATATGGCTGCCATTTTCCAAAATGGCTGCAGGCAAAAGACAGTTTGTAGAGAGTTTGTGAGAACGGAGAGCTCATTCAGATAATATTTACACAAGGTACCGGTACCTTTGTCTTAACACGTCAAAGAAATATGACTAGATTTGAACACGCACGCACGCACGCACGCACGCACGCACGCACGCACGCACGCACGCACGCACGCACGCACGCACACACACACGTAACATTGATGCTCTCAGATCTTAATTAGCAATTACTTCATGCAAGGTTTTTAATAAATATGTGTGACGCGTTTAAAAAGCTTACGTTAAAGCTATTGGCAGCTACTGTAAGATAACCTCACAAACTCCTAGAAACCGCTATTATAAACACATTAAGAGTATATAGTTAAAGTCGACGCAAAGAAAAAGAATAAAGTAGCTGGTCAGACACCAAAATGTTGGGCTAACGTCACCTACCTCACATTTATTTGCCAACTCGCTGTTTTCTTGTGTCCAGCAGTCCAATAAAGAGGAAGGTTGACACATCTTAAAACTTTACATCGTCGTTTCGTTGCCGCTTCTTTGACTTTCCCTCGTTTATCCAATATGAGCCGACAACCACACAGGAAGTAAACATTAAGGCTGATTTATGGTTCCGCGTTGCACCGGCGCAGAGCCTATGCCGTTGGGTACGCGGCGACGCGCAAGGTAGAGTGCACGTCGGCGCGTAACTTACGCCGTAGGCTACGGCGTGGGCTCTGCGCCGATTTAATGCGGAACCATAATTCAGACTTTAGACGACAACAGTGGGGCTCTGCTGCCCCCTGTGGACAGCACCGCAAATAGCACCTGCAGTCTGTTAACTGTCCAGCAGGTGGTGCTGGAGGAGAATCAAGTTTAGATGCTTTTCTAGAAACTTCAGTAACTGGATTTGTAAGAGCCCTAAAACTATTAAGAGTTTAGACTATCTGCCTTTGGCCGGAAACTTTTAAATATACAGACATTAATACTGGCTTGGTGTATTCCTGTTTTTTTTCTTTCCAATAGGATGGTTTTCCATCACTAAAGAATATCACCAGCCTTTGTCATATGCTACTGAAATTTCTTGCATACATATGGACACACACAAACTGACACACACAAACACACAAACACACACACATCTATATTTAAAAGAAGTAACAGTCCAAGGCCTTAATTGTATTATAGCTGAGTCATCCACTGCCAGGACACCCATTTTTCGACATTTTTCTCTCCCCCAAGGTGACTCTCACTTCTTGCATTCAGTTCCACTTTCCTCCCACATCCCTGTGCCTTTATTGTCATCTCTTCAACAATTCATCATCCTGTTTTCTAATATGTGCAGTCTTTCTCGTGTGTATTCACTGCAGCCTCCTAGCTCTTATTGTCTCAAATAACTACACAGCTTAAATAAAACCACCATGGGAACCAGGGAGTCTCCTGGCAGCCACCGCTATACAGCAAATATTCCCTGCACCATGCGGATGCAAGGTTATGCATACACAAGACATAACCCTCCTGGGACAGGTGTTACTATTTTGTGTCATTTTCTTCTGCATCGATCGTTATTGTTTTACAGTTCTTCACCTGTCTCACTCAGCTGCTGTCTTTCCATCCATCCCGTCAAGGTCAGGATTGTTGAAAATAGTCCCCTTCCTCTCATTCCAAATGTTCAAAACTGTATTCATGCATGTGTGTCACAGCACGTAAATGCACAAAAGAACGTCAACACTTGTACTGTCATGGTCTCAAAGACTGATACTGTGGTAAATGACCTGCTCATAAGTGAAGGTCTTAAGCATTTTCTACATATCTATTTCAAATATCACAACTATACTCTTTTAAAAGGGCACTAAGGTGCAGTGAACATACAATCACAGTTGACACGTTTTATCTATTCTGTATTATCCTCATTAATAAAACATTCAGGTCAGAGAAGGAGCGAATGTGTTATGTGCTATTTTGATCCTTTATATCCTTCACCCCCCTGGATGTGTGAAATATGGTGAGATGCAGTGTAATCTGGTGTGTTTATTTGTTAAAACGTAATTAAATTAACTTGTTTAGTGGATGAAATCTTATAGCAATGAAGAATGGCTGATAAAGAGAAATAAGTTTATGCTGATTTTTCCGTTCTTCAGCATGTATTTCAAGGGAATGTTGTATACACAAATTCCCTGTACTCTAAGGTATGCACAGTAAACTCACTCACCCTGAGTTTGAGTAATCAATAGGTGCTGTACATGCTCTTCAGAGCAGAATCTCTTTTTTGAGCAGACATCCCTTTACATCAGCAGAGACAGTTTCTTCCGTTAATGCTGTATCATTGTAGCACAAGTCACACCCTGATCTACATATGCACCTTAAAGTTGCTGTTAATACTGCAGCTGTTTTTTTTTTTTTTTTAATGTATTTTCATTTCTATGATGGGGGTGGGTCTCCCAGGTTTTGCCTGCATCCTAAATGTCAATCTAATTCCTATTCAGCATCAAAACAGAGAAAACAGTAGATGGAAAGTTCCTCTTTTAAAATAACTGGGCGAACCAAACCTTTCTTGTGTATATATGCATGTGTCTATTTGTGGGTAAGCTGTGTGTAGTAAAAGTGGGAATTGAAAATGGCCCAGTAGTTGAGGTGATCCCTGGAGAAATGATCTGCAAACTCACACTGCCGCAATGAAGCTACAGACGGCATCAGCAGAATACTCCCAACACTCACACTGCATAAGGATCCATAGCTTGTGCAAAATATGTCTAAATATTTTTTTTTCGAAGTCATCCCAGTGCAGTGAATCATAATCAGTTTTAGGAAACCTAAAATTATTCACATCATTATAATCTTTCAAAGCATATGTGCTTTGCTCAGGTGTTTTTGAAAACATGTAGGCCTATACTTCATGTTATTTATATTTGACGTATCAATAATTGTATCTCATGTACACTTTGGATCATCTCGACACCCAGAGTGAATGCAACTATTCCTGCGCAGGCAGTACTTTTCAGAAGAGGAAAAAAAAATGTCTCTTTAAGACGAGTGCGTCCTTGTGCTGACTAGAGAGTTTCCCTCCCTCCTATAAAAGCTGGGCGCTCTCCCTCCTTCTGCAGTCACTTGTCCTCCGGCTCCAGCCAAGATGAGTTACACCGTTGACTGCCACTTCACGGGCCCGAGCTCGTACCGCAAGACTCGGCCCGCATCCGTCTCCTCCAGCGGCTTCCACTCCCAGCGCCGCCGCCTCGCCTACAGCCAGCCCTCTGTCTCCATCGTCAGCCTGGACGCTTTCAACGGCGACATGACGCGGAGGAGCGAGAAAGAAGTCCTGCAGGCTCTGAACGACCGCTTCGCCGGTTACATCGACAAGGTGCGCAACCTGGAGATGCACAACCGCAACCTGGAGGCGGAGGCTGCGGCGCTGCGGCAGAGCCAGGCCGGCCGCACGGCCGTCGGAGAGCACTACGAGCGTGAGTTGAGCGACCTGAGGGGCGTCCTGCAGCAGCTGACCGGGGACAAAGCCCGTACGCTCGTCGAGCACGAACACCTGGAAGAAGACATCCAGCACTTGCGCGGCAGGCTGGAGGATGAGACGAGAAACCGGGAAGAGTTGGAGGCTGCCGCTCGGGCCATGAAAAAGTACATGGAGGACTGCCAGCTGGCGCGTCTCGAGCTGGACAAGAAGTTCCGTGCCCTGGAGGAGGAATCCGATTTTCTCAAGAGAAACCACGAGGAAGAGGTGGCAGAGCTCATGGCGCAGATCCAGGGCGCACAGGTGAATTTCGACATGAGAGACATGGTCAAAGCCGATGTCACCGGCGCACTGCGAGAGATACGCTCGCAGCTGGACAGTCACGCCTCAAAGAACGCGACCCACGCAGAGGAATGGTTCCAGGTGCGTATGGAGCGTCTATCCGAAACTGCTAAGACGAACCAGGATGCAATCCGTGGGAGCCAGGAGGAGATTGCAGAATACCGCCGTCAGCTCCAGAGCCGCACCATTGAGCTGGAGACTCTTCGAGGAACCAAGGACTCACTAGAGAGGCAGCGAATGGAGAGTGAAGATAGGCACCAGGATGACCTTAACTCACTACAGGAAACCATCAACCAGCTTGACAATGAGCTGAAATCCACCAAATGGGAGATGGCCAGCTACCTGAGAGACTATCAGGAGCTGCTGAATGTGAAGATGGCCCTGGATATTGAGATTGCTGCTTACAGAACGTTACTGGAGGGAGAGGAAAATCATTTTTTGTCAGGTGGCCCCCCATTATCCTTCCTGGAGAGCAGAATCTCCGGACATGTCAAAGTCAAAGCCGAAGAGATCTCTGATACAGTAATCGTGGAGGAACAGACCGATGAGACACAGGTGACAGAGGAAGCAGATGAGGAGGAAGAGGAAGAAAACAAAGAAGAGGAAGAAGAGGAAGCTGAGGAAACCAAAGAGGAGGAGGAACAAGGTGAGGAAGAAGAAGACAAGGAGGAAGAAGAGGTAGAGGAAGAGAAGGATGAAGAAGAAGAAGAGGCTAAGGAGGAAGAGGCTAAGGAGGAAGAGCCTAAGGAGGAAGAGCAGGAGGAGAAAGGAGAAGAGGGAGAAGATGAAGAAAAGGATTCATCCACTCCTCCAAAATCCCCTCAACCCAAATCTCCTGCTGTCAAATCACCAGAATCTAAATCGCCACAAAAATCTCCAGAATCCAAATCACCAGCAGCCAAATCCCCAATGCCTAAATCACCTGCTAAATCTCCCACAGGAGATGAGTCAAAGTCCCCACCTACTAAATCACCTGCATCTAAATCTCCTCCCAAGAGCCCTGAGCCAAAGTCTCCAGAAAAAGAAACCAAGCCCATTCCTCCCAAAGACACCGTAAAAGAGGAGAAAAAAGAGGAGAAGCCACAGCCCGTCAAGGAAGAAAAGGAGAAAGAGCAGCCTGCAGAGAAGAAGCAGGAACCCAAGGAGAAAGAGCCGGAGAAGGCAGACAAACCCGACACAAAGGAAGATAGTAAAGTAGATGAAGATGAAGAAAAGGATTCATCCACTCCTCCAAAATCCCCTCAGCCCAAATCTCCTGCTGTCAAATCACCAGAATCTAAATCGCCACAAAAATCTCCAGAATCCAAATCACCAGCAGCCAAATCCCCAATGCCTAAATCACCTGCTAAATCTCCCACAGGAGATGAGTCAAAGTCCCCACCTACTAAATCACCTGCATCTAAATCTCCTCCCAAGAGCCCTGAGCCAAAGTCTCCAGAAAAAGAAACCAAGCCCATTCCTCCCAAAGACACCGTAAAAGAGGAGAAAAAAGAGGAGAAGCCACAGCCCATCAAGGAAGAAAAGGAGAAAGAGCAGCCTGCAGAGAAGAAGCAGGAACCCAAGGAGAAAGAGCCGGAGAAGGCAGACAAACCCGACACAAAGGAAGATGGTAAAGTAGATGAAGATGAAGAAAAGGATTCATCCACTCCTCCAAAATCCCCTCAGCCCAAATCTCCTGCTGTCAAATCACCAGAATCTAAATCGCCACAAAAATCTCCAGAATCCAAATCACCAGCAGCCAAATCCCCAATGCCTAAATCACCTGCTAAATCTCCCACAGGAGATGAGTCAAAGTCCCCACCTACTAAATCACCTGAATCTAAATCTCCTCCCAAGAGCCCTGAGCCAAAGTCTCCAGAAAAAGAAACCAAGCCCATTCCTCCCAAAGACACCGTAAAAGAGGAGAAAAAAGAGGAGAAGCCACAGCCCGTCAAGGAAGAAAAGGAGAAAGAGCGGCCTGCAGAGAAGAAGCAGGAACCCAAGGAGAAAGAGCCGGAGAAGGCAGACAAACCCGACACAAAGGAAGATAGTAAAGTAGATGAAAAATCAGAAAAGGAGGAAGTTTTGAAACCTGCCACTCCTAGCAAGCCCTCTGAGGACAAACCCGCCCCAAAGTCTGAGCCTAAAGAGAGTGCCCCCCCTGCTAAGGAGGAGAAGACTCCTGCTCCTAAACAAGAGAAGGCTGAACCTGAAGCAAAGGCAGCATCTAAATCAGAACCCGAGAGCAAGACTGAGGAGAAGAAGCCAGAGGAGAAGAAGCCCGAGGAGAAACCTGTCCCTAAAGTAGAGCCGGAGAAGACAGAGAGTAAGCAAGAAGAGAAGAAGCCAGAAGAAAAACCTGCATCTAAAGTAGAGCCAGAGAAGACAGAGAGCAAGAAAGAGGAGAAGAAACCAGAGGAAAAGCCTGTGCCCAAAGCAGAACCCGAGAAGACTGACAGCAAGAAAGAAGAAAAGACAGAGGACAAAAAGGAAACAAGTAAAGATGAAAGTAAAGAGGTGAAGGAGGAAAAAGTTGAGAAATCCTCTGGCGCTGAGTCAAAGGAGAGCAAGGATGAGAAGCCCAAAAAGTAAGACTTAAATGCTGTGTTTCAGTTATCGCAGAGAGGAGGAGATGCCAAAGAACTATGAACTATGACAGAAAGGTCAGGCAAAGGCATAAGAAGGTGGAGAGCAGAAGAAAAGATATGTACTAGAAGGACAATTTAATGTCCAAAGCAAAGCAGGTAACAGTATGTAAGCAATATTGATTTCTGCTGCAAATAATCCCCTGCTCCCTAATTATGGCCATTATGTATCCCTGAAGCTTAAGATGTATGACTGTAGTGAATGCAGAATGCTCTAAACTCTTTATCTGAATGTGACAACTGCCCTTAATGATAACAAGTGCATTTAAACAGAATCCTGATTTGGACAGCAGGGTCCTGTTGTGCCTGCAACGCCTTCGAGGGTAAAGATGTCATAACAATGCCAAGCTAAAGATTGTAACAGACACTGAACATAAAACACAATATTTAAGGAAATAGAAATGTCTATATTATATTTACAAATACATCCGTATGAAAGACTTGAATTTTGCTTGTTGTGCACCTTAATGCAGCTTCTCCTGACAGGTGAACTGTGGTATCTCACTCTTCCAGTCTGCGATGTTAGGATAATGATGACTTTGCTATGTATAAACTGCTGAGAATATGCAACATGAAACAGGAAATAAAGAGTGAAAAAATCAAACAAACTGTTTTAGCTTTCATAAGACAGCCATCTTGAAAAACGGCCGCCATCTTGGATTTTCAGGTGGCTAACGGGCTTTTCTGCATAAGTAGGTACTAGGCAATGTTCATGCAAAATTTGGTGCTTGTCTCAAAAAGTGAACAATTCTCCTAAAAACCTGACTTAAAGGAGCTGTATGTAAGAGCAATAATAAAACGAATCATAAAATGACCCCGATATGTCAACAGACATTTAAAAATCATGTTCATTTCAAATACTTATGTCACTGACAACAGCACTCAAGCCAGGATATTCCAGTTTAAAAAGAGGAGTTGCAGCCCTCAACTGATGTTTATGTTGTCATTTTTTGTTTTGGCCTGAAGCTCCACCCTCCACCTATCTCCCAATCATGAAGTCAGTATTGTTTCTGAAGCTCCACCCTCCACCTATCTCCCAATCACCAAGTCAGTATTGTTTCTGAAGCTCCACCCTCCACCTATCTCCCAATCACCAAGTCAGTATTGTTTCTGAAGCTCCACCCTCCACCTATCTCCCAATCACCAAGTCAGTATTGTTTCTGAAGCTCCACCCTCCACCTATCTCCCAATCACCAAGTCATTATTGTTTCGGCATCCGGGTTGCCAGCTCGGCTCTAATTATCGCAGCCATGTCAGCCTACGTTCCTGCTGCATTCTGCAGCCTACCTGGCAACCTCTGGTCGGGGGGAGGAGGAGGAGGGTACACGCCGCTCAACAATATTTTGAAAGGGACTGCAGTACCAGTTTTGGCCATTTCTTACAGACGGCTCCTTTAATTTCCCTCACTAATAGAACACTAGACTGAGCAACGAACGTAACCGCTCATGGGCCGAACGTAACGCGGGGCCGCCATATTGGAGTGGTGATTCGCTCCCTTCAGTATAATGGACTTTAACCGGGTTGATAGGAGCAATGAACAGTCAGCGCATTTAATTAACAATATGTCGCTAAATAACACTCGTTTTTATGTGTTTTCAATATCATCCGTGAAGCACTGATAAAAAAAAACATGGTTTGGCGGGATTTATTGTTTATTGTTCATACTTGGCACAATGTAACACACATCTTAAAAACTGGAACACTGGATATACATCATACACACACACACACACACACACACACACACACACACACACACACACACACACACACACACACACACACACACACACACACACACAGACACACACACACACACACATATATATACATTATGAGCCCACACATTCATCAAGGTTAGCTAAATTAAATATGAAACTACACACTTATAATAGCAGTGGTGTGATAAGTAGGATAACTACTAATATTTAGGTAATTTTATCATGTTTTATCATGAATCACATTACATTCAGTTAGAAAACTCTAGGATGGCATTTAGACAGCATGTTTATGTTCTCATCAAAAAAAAAAAAAAGAAATATATATATATATATATATATATATATATATATATATATATATATATATATATATGGCAGTCTGAACAAGGCCAAATATAGATGCAGGTTCAGGTTCGGGTAAACAGACAGGAGATACAGTTAAATCTTACTTGTGAAAAGTAATCCCACGACTTCTGTTTTCCTTAGTTCGCTCGTTTGAGCAGGAGTTTGCTGCACACCAGCCCGGCATCCTGATAAGTGACCGTTGTTGTAAGAACGTAAGGACGTTCACCACTCCAAGATGGCGGCGCTATTTCTTGCGTTCCAGGAGCCAATGCTCAGTCTAGTGTTCTATATGATGTCTATGATCGGAACTCTATCAATATTCATATTCATATGAATCTTGTGGTTGCAGATGAGTCTGGTCCGGGCGGTCACGTGACAACGACCCGTTATTCTACCATCTCCTCGGCCGTTGTGTCAGTTAACGGGACAGGAGCTGAATTCCACTTGATGCTCATTATTACTCTCCTCTTCGTCAGTAACGACTTTGTGAGCGACGATGGTAAGAAAACATGGACACATGAACAGCAATGCCGTGGTTGGTAGGAGGTATTAATGCTCTGACGGTTTCCATCCTTGCTCGTTGTCTTTCAGCCTCGTAAGACTAAAACTAACAAAAAGGCCTTTAAGGGCAAGTCGTCCTCGGTGGCTGACGATGCGTCCAATGAGGAGAAGCCCAAGGAGCAGGTGAGACATCTGCTTTTATACCTTTCTTATCTTCCAGTCCTATATCTCCGAACCGTAGTTGGGAGAGGTGGGGCCGGATTCACAAAACATTCTTAAGAAGAAAAATCTTCTTAAGTGTCATTTCTTTCTCAAGTTCAGTCTTACGAAGAAAAAAGAGAAAGAAGAGAAAAAAGTCATATTCTCCAAAAAAGGTATTTTCTCAACTTTCTTCTTAAGTTTCTTCTTAAGAAAAAACTTAAGAAAAAATGGTATTCTTGAAATAAAAGTTCTCAAATTTGTTCTTGACTTTTTTCTTAACTTTAAGACTGTCAGGGTTTGACACTTCCCCCCAGTTTGTGACTTTCAGTTTCTGTCTTGCCCCGCCTGTGTCCCATCTGCCCTGATTGTGTCTGCACCTGTGTCTCGTCATGTCTCGTTATCCCTTCAGTATATCTTGTCTTGTCATTCCTTGGTTCCCTGTCGGTCCGTACTGGTTCTTCCCTCCATGTCTCCTCGTCATTTTTCCTGTTCCTGGTTTTTCTGTTAATCCTGCTCTGCAGCGCTTTGTTTTGCCTTTTTGAGAATAAACCCCTTTTTGTTGCAACTCCTGGCTCCTGTTCTCCTGCACTTGGGTCCTTAGCAAACCTAACCACAACAAAGACATCCTTGACCTGTCTTAAAATGTCTTCTGTGAAAAGGTAAGACTCTAATATCACCTTTTTCAACACATTTTAGACAAGTTTAGACTAGTAGGCAGGGCTGGGCGATATATCGAGATTTTAATATATATCGATATATTTTCAAATGCGATATGGTACGAGACAATATCGTTTATATCGATTTAAAAAAAATATATTTATTTATTTATTTTTTTGATTTTGATATAGCTTATTTTGTGACAAATTGACTTGAATGTTTTATTTGAGATTTGCACAAATGTTTTGTTATTTGCACAACTGTCAACCTCAGTGGAAAAGTCTGCCTGTTACTGTCTACATTGTATTAATTGCACAGTGTATTTTAATTTAATTGTTATGCAGGAAAGGGGAATTTGTTTTATTTTATTCAAGAAGCATTTTTATTCTATATATGCAGGCAGTTTATTTTTATTTCATTTGTTTTATACAATTTGATATTGTGCAGACCTCTGTTAATAAAGGAACCTGTGAGACATTTGGCACGAGGCTTTGTATTAAAACTGACTGTTTTTTTTAAGGGTTTGCCTCAGAAAAAAATGAAGCTAACAGAGATGCTATAATGCTTTGGGGGAAACCCCAATTATGGCACAGAAAAAATATTTATATATATCGAGTATCGCCATTCAGCTAGAAAATATTGAGATATGACTTTTGGTCCATATCGCCCAGCCCTACTAGTAGGTCATAGTTTGAGGATATACTTTGTAATTAATTACACAAAGAGCCTGTTAACTGTTTGTTAGCATGTTAGTTAATTATTATTAATTTTCCCCAATAGTAATTTTTGTTCGCACATTAATCTCATCCACCATAACCTTGAAAAGTTCCTGCATCTCTTTTTCTCCTTCTCCATGTTTAGCGAGTGACTGACGGTTAAGACCAAACTACCTGTATAAATGTTGTTTGTTGGCGCGTGCAATGCAATGACATATTTTAAGAAGTTCTTAAGTAGGAAAAATAAGAAATTCGTAAGAAATGACAGTTCTTAAGACGGTTCTTAAAAAATTTTGAGGAATTGCACTTAAGAACAAGAAACTCCCCAGTTCCACCAGCGGGCCCTCAGCACCAGTTCCTCCTACACACTGGCCACGGTTACATGATGTTTTTTAATTCGGAATTAATTATTCCGAATGAAATAATTCCGAATTAAACTATTTTCCTTCCAGTTTACATGGAAATAGTAATTCCGAATTGAGGTTTACATGGAAAACACGTTTGATCGGCTTTATCCAATTCCTCTTAAGGTCTGGGGGTTGGGAAGGTTCTGATTGGATAGGGGGGCGGACCGGAAGTTACGTCTACCGGAAGAAAAACAAACTTAGCCGCTTAGCTGCTACAACTTTGAAAAGCTCACAATTTTCCTTAAGTTTCCTGTTTCCATCTGTTCCTTTAATTATTTCCAGGTCCTCCAAGCTATTTATTAAATAAATGGTCTCTGCTCTTGACCACCGTTTACTGCGTGCTGCATCTTGAAACTTTGTTTGGAAAACCAGTGGAATATAAGCGCGGAATATAAGCGTCATGGAGACAGACGGGTGAGGGAACGAGCAACGCAGAAAGACCGGAATTAATTTAAAGAGGAATGAGTGTTTACATGATCGTGGAATTAATCTATTCGGATTTAAAATCGGAATAAACCAGCCACTTACTTCGGAATTAAGTTTAATTCGGAATGGCCATTTTCATTCGGAATGAGGTGTTTACATGGTAATTTTTACTCATTTTAAATCGGATTTAATTCTGAATTAAATAGGAATTAAACTTCCCATGTAAACGCACTCAGTCTGTGTTTCACCCATCCTTTCTGGTTTTCTGGTACGACCGCAGTGTTCCCTCAACTCAGGCTTTCTATTTCCAGGAGATCCAGGAGTCCTCCACTCAGAAGGAGACACAGGACACTCTGGAGAAGAAGGAGAAAGAGGTCCAGCAGTAGCTGACGAAGAGGTAGTTTCTACCATCTACAAATGACAAAATGTTCATATCTTTCATTTGTGATGCCCCTATATAGATTACTCCTAATATGGAGCATCATGCAAGCTAACATTCCAGGTAGTCCTGAAACTGGAGAACCTGCTCATTGAGGGTTGATTGCCTGCTTTTGCTCAATGGATGACACCTGGGCCCGGTGTCTCCACCCCTGAGTATAGAAGCAGCCTGCACCTCAGTCTCAAAAGATCTCTAGGAGAGAACACCTTCCCTCAGCTCTCCATGTCTTTGTTTGTGTTCTAGTTCTTCTGTATTCTTTCCATCCACTCACCCTGCACTACACTATGTTTCACTCAGCCATCACTCACACACACTACTGACTTACTGACTCCACACTCCATAGGATCCTTATGGCTTTTCTGTTGGTTATGGTACCTCAGTTGTTTGTTTTTCGGTAAGCTTAATAAATATTATTTGTTTCACTTCCGTCTCTTGTCCCCTATTTTGCCATGACTTAGAGCCGGTCATGACACATTACATTTATGAAGTGATTAGTCTCCTCCTGGTCTTGTGTTTCTCCATGTTTATAAGAACTTCCTGGACTCAATAAACCAAGATTCCGTGAAAAGAACATGCGCAGAAAACAAATTCCTGTTCCTTCTGATGGGGATATCCTGTTAGGCTATACATGACCAAATATTCCGCTTAGAAAAGGGTTATTGACTGCATGGAAACACACTCCATGCTCCTCTGCTCATGTGGGTAGCAACAGTGAGACATGTTTGGGGGGACAACCTGGTCTCCACGAGGCCCCAGGGCTCCCAGCCTGCAGTTAGATGATCATCACCTTATTAATATTATTATTATTATTATTGTTATCATCATTATTGTTGTTAGTATATTATATTATTATTATTATAGAAATCGGATGGATACATATACACGCACACACACATACATACATCGGGGGTCCGAGTGACACCTGTCTCTGCTTCCACCAGGCAGCAGCAGGAGCTGCTGCAGAAGATGCTGCAGGGGCAGCAGGAGCTGCAGGAGGAGATTAAGCAGGAGCTGCAGGAGCTGCTGCAGAAGATGCTGCAGGGGCAGCAGGAGCTGCAGGAGGAGATTAAGCAGGAGCTGCAGGAGCTGCTGCAGAAGATGCTGCAGGAGCTGCAGGAGGAGATTAAGCAGGAGCTGCAGGAGCTGCTGCAGAAGATGCTGCAGGGGCAGCAGGAGCTGCAGGAGGAGATTAAGCAGGAGCTGCAGGAGCTGCTGCAGAAGATGCTGCAGGGGGAGCAGGAGCTGCAGTAGCTCCGCGGTCAAAGAGTACCAGGACAGTCTCATGAAGTTGTACTCCAGGTTCTAAATGATGTTGTTGATGATTGTGGCGGGGTGGAGGAGCAGCAGCCACTCAGGTGATGGGTCACAGGTGTGTCCCATCAACCTCTCCACCCTGCCTGCCTTTATAAGGCGTGGCTGCACAGCAGCAAGAGGGCTGTGGGAGAAGGGGCTTGTGCACGTGTGTGGAAGTTGCTGGTGAATAAAAAGAGGTTTTGCACTGAAACCCCGTGTCCTCTCTGTCCTGTCGGTCGGGCCCCCGTAGCACTCGCCCTGCTACAATGATAGCTCTGACTTTAAATTAAATAAACACATAATACATCAAATATATTGTTTTTACTGTATATATGACATCATATATAAATATATATATAATGTATGTATATATGTGTGTGTGTGTGTGTGTGTGTGTGTATGATGTATATCCAGTGTTCCAGTTTTTAAGATGTATGTTACGTTGTGCCAAGTATGAACAATAAACAATAAATCCCGCCAAACCATGTTTTTTTTATCAGTGCTTCACGGATGATATTGAAAACACATAAAAACGAGTGTAAGTAAAGGGGACTTATACCCATCTCCATATTGTATGAAATTGATGAATTTGTTTTTTAGGACCCTGCAAAGGATAAAGCGGGTATAGATAATGGATGGATGGATGGATGTTTTTTAGGTTTGTGACACCATCTCAGGACGTGCACAAGACCGGTTCTTTTTTCGGTTAGAAATATTAGTTCATTTTGAATTTACCATAATATTACATAAATTATTATATTTTCCAAAATATGGAGCAATGGGCCTGTCTTAGGTACATTCATTTTTTTTTTATCCACTTCAAATAATCGGTACTCTATCAATATTCATAGTGTGTTTCTGCTTATAATGGGATGTTGCAATAATTTACAAGTATATCACATTCAGCCAAATTTTGTACAGCTTTTGTACAGCTTTCTTCTGGGTTCCTGCAGGAGTAACACAATAAGAAGGTACAGTATATATCCTAGCTATTATTTGAAGTCATACACAATACACTATAAATGTTTATTTTACTTAAGGCATTATATTGTTAAATGGCACGTGTATGGTAGCGAAAGAGTCCCAGTCCTACAGGACAACATATAAAGGATGTAAATATGTGCTGGTAGGAATAAATCATGTTGTAGAAGTTGGAAGGAATAACCAGTTACAACTTGGCTGAGATTAGGATACCCAGAAATAAAGCATAGACTTCACAGAAGTGTCGGCTTCCCACCGGGTTATGTTCTTATCGTGTTTATTTGATTATCAACATTTAGATAATTTCCTTTAACCACTACAGTGAAAAGAGACAAAAGAAGATTTAACTGTTGAAATTCCAGTCATCTGATGCCAAACATGCAGCTGTCTTCATCACTGAACATGTTCAATCACACGGTGCTTACAGTATGTCAAAATCGTCAAAGATATGGCAAAGTTTGTCTCCTATTAAGAATTAAAAATACTTCTTACAGGCAAGCAGAAAAAACTAATTGAACATCATTAGTAATTGTATGTGGAATATGTAATAAACAGTGACCCTCTCTGACCCAGGTCACCTGCTTTCCTCCATCATGCAGAAATAGAGACTTGGAAGCTGTGCTTGTGTCGAGTCTCAATGCTTGTGCATCTGTACAAAACACAAACGTGGAATTTTGAGTATTTTATATTAAATTATTGTATTTTTTCTCAGCAATGATGGCATTCAGGGCAATAGTAAATCAGTATGAGACCAAGGACTAAAGGGTTCCCCGTCGACCAATCTTTTCTCATAAACAGCCTATAATTAAAATCCCTCAAATGTCAATTTTAAATTAAGACATTATTCAAAACAGTTTCTGAGACAAGCAGAGGGGTATTCCAGGAAGCGGGTTTTGTGAAAACTCTTGAGTTTGTTAAGCCTGAGATGAGGGAAATCCAGAGTTTTCAGTTCCAGAAAGCGATTTAACTCAAACTCTGAGTCAGTTACTACGGCAACTGACCCCGTGAACCTAACCTGCTCGCTAGCAGGTTTACTTCAATAAAGCCTGAGTTTCTCTCCGTCTCCTCCCTCAGTGGCCTCAATTCAGCCAATGGGCCTTTACTCAATACGCAACCGTTTTCTGCACCACGGACAGCAAGCGGCAGAGTTAGAGAGCAGAAAAAGTATCTGACAAACGCAACGTATTTTATTCACTATGTCAGTGCAACAATATCACAGGGACATCCGAGTTTAACTTGAAACAGTTAAAGTCCAAATGCAAAAAGGAGAGGGAGGGAGCAGAAGCCAGAAAGAGAGAGAGAGAGTAAAAAAAAAGACAAATATTTCCCTTAAACAGATTTATAAGAGGGTAGGGTGATTTGATATCTTACCTTAAAATGAACTTATGAGCTATGAGCTAACAGCCTCGTTAATATCTACTGCTGCTGGGGCAACATTGGACCATCACTTGCCTTCTTTCTTTTTTTGTTTTTAAATGCGTGGTTGTCTGCTTCCTTTTCATTTTTGTACATTAGTAACACTCCAGAGCGCACTAAAAACCAGATTGATAGCGACCACTGTCGTCAGGGACGCTGGGACATCACATTTCAACATATGAGGGGGGTACAAGTGTTGGGAAAGATAATACCTAGTGAAATCTATCATGTTGTTCTGATATGATATGCATTTGTAGTTATTTTATATGTATTAAGTAATGAATCGTTGTATCAGGGCTCTAGTGATGATGGCTTTTTAACTCGAGCTTAACAAACTCAGAGTTGATTGAACTAACTCATATCCGCTGTTCTGGAACCGAAAACTCTGAGTTTCCTATCTCAGTTAAGTCAACTCAGAGTTTAAACTCAGAGTTTGTTGAACCTGCTTCCTGGAATACCCCTCTGGTGTGTTGCAAACTGTTTTGGTGTGAAAGTGTGAAAAGAAAAGAAAATCCTCAGATGAAAACAAATGCTGCCATCTGTTGGTCAAATAACAAAACAACAAAGTACAATCCCCCAAAGTAAAGTGGCACATCTCAAACTTTCAACATAAGATCCATCCACCCCTCCACCCCTCCATCCCTCCATCCCTCCATCCATCCATCCATCCATCCATCCATCCATCCATCCATCCATCCATCAGTACAGTAAGACACATTTTGCACAAAAACAAACCTCACAACCTGAATCAGTATCAAATGTTAACTTGTTAATCACATGAATAAAACAAGAGTCCGGTAAAACTTAGTTTTTCAGGGTTGATTTTAAAAAAACACACTGCATTATGATCCACACTGGGAAAATGTGAACATGTGAAACATTAATCAGACACTGATATAAAGACCTGCATGTATATATATATATGTATATATATATATATATATATATATATATATATATATATATATATATATATATATATATATATATATATATATATATATATATATAATCAGCAGATTACATAATTACTTGCATGGAGGAATATGTATATTTTCATTTAATTATAGAAACTTTAAAATTATTTTGTACATGGTTGAATTTAATATGAAGTGACAGACAAATGCCAGCAGATAGTTAACTTCCTCATGTATATGTGTTTTAAACAGGTGTCAGAATGTGCAGTGTGCCACTCAGCTGCTCATATAATAAAACAGGAGGTGGAGTATACCTCCATAAAGATAACTGTTGGAATTAATCTCTGACCGACTGAAGCTGAACAATTTTCCTTAAATGTCACCATGCTCACAAACATTTTATCCAGAATGAAATGTATATATTTATTTTGTGCTGCTTTTTCAGGTAAAACATCCATTCAAACTGATCGGTATGGACCTGATTGGAAAACTAAAAACCACCAAAACAGGCCATCAGTACATTTGTCATGGTGGACTACCTGACAAAGTGGCCACAGGCCTATCCTCTCCATAACAAAACCGCAGCAGAGGTGACTGGATGCATCGTAAAGTTCTTCCATCAGTTTGAGGCTCCAAAAAGGAGAGTTTGTGAATGAGGTAATTTTGAAAATACATTTAAAAATGTTGCTGAAATATTTTTATTGTGTTTTGATCTATAAACAATAAGTTCTTTATTTTAACAGATAAACAAGAACGTATGTGCTAAGTTGGGGATAAAAAGGAGTCTTTGTTCTCCTTACCACCCTCAAACAAACGGGCTGGTAGAGAGGATGAATGGCACCATACAAAGGTGAGGCAATTGGTTAATTTACAAAAAATCATTTTATGTACATTATCATCATGTGTACCATACAGTCTTCAACTTACAGCAGCAATGCCAGTTGGACCATAAATATATTGTTTTGGGAGATGCCTATTGTCAGTTAAAGTTCTGTTATTATTTTAGAGCTCTCAGCAAGCTGGTGGCCCAAAAACCAGAAAACTGGGACGAGTATTTGGATGCGGTAATGTTTGGGTTGAGGACAAAAACACAGATAACCACCAAGTTCTCCCCATTTTTCTTGATGTTTGGCCGCGAGGCTCGGTATCCAACAGAGGTGCCGGAAGACTTCATGGTTGGTAAACACATGTCACAATACATTTTAAGGTTGATAGATGCAGTGTTGAAAACATAGACTGAAAGAATGTAAAAACATTTGTTCAGAGGTAGACAGCAGTGTTGAGGATGTTGTTGCTGAAGAGGCTGTCTCAGACGAGGTAAAGCGCTTGGATGACATTATGGATATTGTGCATAACAATGTCACCAAACAGCAGGAGAAGACTATGAAGAAGCAGGGTGCTGCTAAACCGGGCTTCAAAATAGGGGATAAGGTGTGGAGACAAAATGTAAGGAGCCAGCAGAGGAAAGGTGGCAAACTCGAGGCAAACTTCCTTGGCCCTTTTACTGTAATGGCATTACAGGGGAAAAGTGTGGATCTTCTGGCAGAAGACGGTACAGTCTTTAAAAAAGTAAACACAGATCATTTAAAAATTGCGAAAGAGGAGGTGCCTCGCATCCCTCACAAAATTAAAAAATCGGGGGCCGCTCGGTGGCGCAGTGGGTTAAGCGGCGGCTCATATACTGAGGCTACAGTCCTCCTCCTGCAGCAGTCGCGGGTTCGAATCCAGCCCGCGCACCTTTGCTGCGTGTCTTTCCCGTTCTCTCTCTCTACCCCTTTCCAGTCTGCATCTCAATAAAGGGCCACTAAAGCCCAAAAAAATCTTTAAAAAAAATTAAAAAATTGGCCACAGTACCAGCTTCACCTTCAGCACCATCAGCCCCATCCCCACCAGCAGCCCCAGCTGCTCCATCAGCCTCACCAGCTTCACCAGCAGCCCCATCCCCAGCTGCACCATCAGCGCCAGCTTCACCAGCAGTGCCTGCTGACGTAGCCTCAGCAGCAGCCCCCGTCTCACCATCAGCATCATCAATCCCATCCTCACTAGCTTCACCAGCTGCCCTAGCCTCACCTTCAGCACCAGCATCCTCAGCCTCTCCATCTGCACCAGCCCCACCAGCAGCACCTGCCGCCGCAGCCTCTACAGCAGCCCCAGCAGTTACCTCACCAGCTCCAATGTACACACACACTTCACTTGAAAAATGTAGGTAGTTTATTGTATACCTTTTTTGTTTGAATAGTCATTTTTACAAAATGCAGTAAATTGTGTAGTATAAGATGGTAATAATGTCATATAACATAGTATTACATTTTTTTCAGATGTACAGGAGGCATGGGCATGGAAGGACATACATGTTCTTCTATCCAAAGTGGGGCCATACAAAATGTTCTATTGGGATATTGAGAACACTGGTCCCAACAAAGAGCTGGAGAGTGAGGTATCATTTTCTCATTATTGTATGAAATCACTCCTTTCCAATCCCTAATTGCTAATATTTCAACAATGACTGTTAAAATACATTGCAATACAATTGCCTTAAATCATGCAAGGACATTCAGTAACACTATTGTGCGGTTTTATTAAACTATCTACCCCATAATTTAATAACTCCCACCGTAAGGGGTGTTTTAACTGGTGAACAGTGTCTCACTCAGGCTCCGACAATTTCTTAATGTAGTTCACAGGTTTATTAACATTCAAATTCATACAATTTCCACATACTATGCCACCTAAGCTAGTACAGTAGCGCCATTTGCCAAGAGCCAGGCACTTCTGACGTAACGGTCTGTAACGGAGCAATATAGATTAATATCGACACAAATAATTATGAAATTATCAAATACAAATAATAAGTCAGGAGTAACTACTAATAACACCTGAGGATATTATTTACAACGTAACAACTGTGAAATAGTAAAAATAAATTAACATGTTCTCCAGAAAATAAGAGAACTGCACAACTTCAAAACAATGCACTTGGTAGTAGTACAGTCAACCTGCCTCTGTGCAATAATTAATGCCATCTTTGTGACATTTTTTATAGGTGATCAACGCATATCTGATGCTGCTTCTAAAAAAATACAACCGGTCCAATGAAGCAGCTTATATTGACACATATGCCATGACGGCAATCTGGAAAAAAAGATTTGGAAAAATCCCTGTATGTATTGTATTGTTATGACTTGGCATTTTGTAAATGCTGAAAATATGCATTTTTTAATTAACAGGGATTTTTTTTTACTACTTTCAGATTGATCCAGCTGCATACAAAATCGTCATGGGGATTGTGAATGAGAATCATCACTGGATGTTGGTTGTGAGAACAAGCTCTGTATCTACAGTGTATACACTCAACATAATAAGCCATTTACTTGATAAATTTGGCGAAGCATACGTACTCGCAGTTATTATAAAAAAGGTCTACACAATACCCTACATTGTAGAATTTCAATAATATCATGGATCCTTGCCTAATGTATGTTGTGTTTCCATGTGAATAATAAAAGGTTATGTACCCACATGAGAAGAGGACACTTTTCATGGATCCACTCGGGGAAAGTAAAGAAAAGATGATGGTCTGCCTGGAGTCTACAAGGTAAATTTGACTCAAAAATGTAGTTGTCCTTGTGTTCTGTGAATTGTTAAATGATTATGTGCAGCAGTTTACACATACTTACATGTACTACTTACATACTTTAGAGCATTCATGAGGAAAAAAGGCTGCAATGTTTCAAGGTGGACATGCAGCACTCTCCCTCATCATCGTCAACAAGACGGCACATCCTGTGGTGTCCTGGCCTTAAAAGTGAGTGAAATGCAGTTACCTAAAGATAAATGTCAAACTCAAATTGAGAAGCAATCGACCTGCTTTTATACATCATGATGTAGGTTTTATTTAATTTGGTAATACTGTACATGTACTGAATGTAATTCTCTAAATTTGCTGTTTGATTTGTGTGTAATTGATGAGAGAAAAATATCATAGACCATTCAATCCTTATGCCATTCCACTTATCAAATGTCTCTTCAGTTTGCAGAGAAAATTTTGCAGGGGGTAGCCATAGATTGTGACACATCAAAGAAGGCAGTGGATAAGATGAGGCTGGACATAGCCACTTCCCTCCTCAGAGAATCTGGTGTGTTTCCTTTTTGCTCTACATTGTCATTCACTTCTGTACTCTTTAAAACTGTAGAGATTTTTTGGAATAACATTGTGCAGGTTCCCACTCTGCAAAGGGTAAAATAAGACAAGGCTGTGAAGTTTCAGGTTGAACATTGTAATCTTTGTATCATTTTTCTTTTTGTAAAAAATCGAAATTGGTCATTTTGACCTGAGCATTACATAAACTTTAATCTGAACATATTCATTGAATACTGTTTGCTTTAACAGATGATCTAAGCAGCCTCTGCTTTTATTGTGGGATGGAGGACCAGGATGAAACACAATGGGTAATTTCTTGACATTAAAAATGTAAATAATGAAAATAAATATTTTTTCAGACGTGATCAACATTAGATTTGGAGTGGTAATCACAATAATCTTCTGCATCCTCAGCATCTACTAACAATTAATATTGTGCTAATTTTATACCTTACCTTACAACTAAGATTACTTAAATATATTTCAGGATTAATTCAATTCTAGTTATAATACATTTATGTGGTGAGAACTTCCAAAAATTGAAGAATTCTTATTAATATTAGCAGTCAATTAATTTAGAGATATACTATCTTTAGGGATACCCCATAATGCGAAACTTATATAACACAAAGATGTCCCTGTTTTCCAGATTTGCTGTGACGTGTCAGAGGTGGTACCACCATGAATGTGTACAGAGGCCTCCAGTTGATGAGTAGTACTTATGCTTTGCATGCACGTAAGGTGTCCCTTGTTACCTCTGCCAAGGAGATTGTGTTTTCACCCACATCTGTTGATTTGTTTGTCTGTTCAAAGGGTGCATTCTGTCATTTTTTTTAAAAACTTTTTTTTTTTTTTTTGCATTTTGTGATAGATATGCAGGTATCAAAACCCTTCTGGGTTTGAAAGTATTTATTTTCTTATTATTATTTATTATTTTCTTATTATTATTTATTATTTCCTTCTATTTATGTTATTGGTTATTTTCTATATTATTGTTTGAATATTTACTTTAGTATTGATATATTTATTTTATTTATGTTTTTTCTAGCAAGACTCAATTTAAAAAATGTTTTTGTTTCGTGTGATGTTGTTGAGTGTTTTCAACATGTTGGTTTTATGACAATAAATCTGTAAATGCTCTCAATTAATGAGTTTGTATACACATATCCCAAAAGAAAAGTTGATGTGAACAACTTACACTAACCTATTACAAGACAGGGGGTGCATTTCCTGGCAGACCAGGAAATGCACCCCCCCAAAAAAGCCCTTTCTGGTGGTCCCAGCATCAAATACTTTTGAGAGTACAGTCATAGGACAGGTGTTGATAAGTAGAGTGAGTAAGTATCCTGGATATATATATATATATATATATATATATATATATATATATATATATATATATATATATATATATACACATATATATACACATATATATATACATACATACAGTATATATATATATACACTCACACAAACACATACTTAGGAGTTTATATTATATATATTTACAAATATTATGGAAGACAACACAGTAAGCAGGCTATTAATTAATGACATCAATAACCATTTACCCGATTTTTGTTATCTGTGACTGTGATTGTGGGAAAGTATGACTATTGTGGAATCCATGAGCGCATTTAAACATGAATCATTAACACAAAACTGGACGCTAAACAGAACGTGACACGGAATGAGAATATCATTTTTGTCATTGTGTGTACGTTGTCATTTGTAGTAAATTAAACATGAGCATTTAGTCCTTTTTGACATTTACTCGTGAATAAGAGATCTGTGGGTAATATGGGTCCGTTTGGTAGTAGTTTATAGCGTCCTCTCCACATGCGCGTTCCCGCGACGAGGGGGTGCTTTTCACGGCAGGGGTGCTGAATACGGCACAACACCGGCTTCGCTGTTGGCTAGGGTACCCCCGACGGCCGTCGTGGTGAAGGGTGGCGCTATAGAGTCATTTCTTAAAAGGAGCCTCATGCTCCTTTAAACTTGAAGATAGAACTTCACATTTTTAGGTCGTTGTCACAACTATTCCAAATTTCTGTGGCCTTAATTGATGTACGTCTCTTTTTAATATTTGTTCTTGCTGTAGACATCTCAAACATGAGTTTCCCCCTCAGGTCAGAGTGGGAAGCAGTTTCTGCTGGGCTTTAAAGGCAAATAGAACAGTAATAGACAATAGGCAATAGAACATGCCTCGTAAGGAGAGGAGGTGTAGAGAGAGGGAAGAGTGGAGGAGTGAGGTGCTAAAGACCGTGGATCCATCACCAGCCGGATAACAGAGAGAACAGCAGGAAGCACATAGACCAGTTATTTATGTTGTATGTGTGTTGGCAACTCAATAACAAAACCGGAGTGTAGAACAAAATGCTGATTACTTAAACAAACTGGCAGTACAGCAAAATATAACTTAGCAGCAGATCGTAGTAGTATCACACATTCCAGTAGTCATCCTCTTGATTCTCTCTCACTCTGTATACACATTACGTCTCAAGAGTGTCGGCTTTACGCCACTGCCACCTAGCGTTATAAAGTACCAATAATCAGGGAACACAACAAGTATGGATGATATGTATGTTGTCATTTCTTTGGTTGTGATTAGTGGGTATCCAGACTTATTATAGTTTTGTATTTTTCCATTAGTTTCAGTATTAGTTTTAGTTTGTTATAATGCGGGGTATTTGTCGTGGGTAAGGTTTAAGAAGTTCAGAGCAGGTATTACAATACAAAACACAACAGTGTTTTGTATTGCAATGTTACAAAGTAACAAAGTTATTGTCGTGTTAAAGTCATGTTCCATGTCTCCCTTTTTAAATTTCAGCACCTGCCCCTCCAAAGGTCTGCTGAAAGATGTGTAGCTGCATTTTTAGTGTCTTTGACGGGAGAAGGACCGATGTCGGTCAGCAGCACCAGCACGGCTCCAGACTAGGGATGTCACGATTACTTGTTTTCACTATTAACCGCGATTTTAAACGGCACGATTAATTATTCGTGAAGACTCCTAAACATCGTCACTTTCCAAAGATTACGCCGGGACCCGGAACCATAGTAAGATCAGCGCAACTCGCACGGAACGAAAATAAAGTTACACAAGCGGACGCGGAGCAGCTGAAGTGAAGCATGGATGAAGAGTTATTCCCCCCAAAAAGCGGATAAAATCAGCTGTGTGGGATTATTATGGGTACCGCAAAAATGAGGAAGGGGTTATCAGTGTGTAAACATTGCCGAAATAAATCCATTTATTTAATAAAAAATCCCCGGCCCGCGGGGGACGGGCTGGGAGCGGGCTCGGACGCGAGGCTGCGCTCCGTCGCGGGCTCTGTTGATGGATTGTACCATAGACCACTGCTGCTTCTGTTTTACATCCATTATTAAATAAATGGATGTAATAATAAAAGAGTCTGCTAACTTAACCGCCTTCTTCAACGCTCCGTTGTTTAAAAAACGGCTCTTCCGTGTTTATTCTGCTTTGGTTGTTCAGTAACACCGTCCCCAGCCCCGCCCCCAGCCCCCGACGTAAGCACGTAGCTGACATTCCTGCACTTTAACCTGAACTGAAAGGACTTGAAGCAAGTCTTCTGCAGGTGGCTCCTGTCCTGCAGCCTTTCACCACTTTTTTTGTTCCAAAAGGAAATACATAGCTAGCTTGTATTTAATTTCAGATGTGGTCTTGTTTATTTTCACTGTTACAGTATTATTTATGTTTCAGAGGGAAGCTATAAGTCAAAAGCTAGCTAGATGTTTTTTCCTGTTTAAAAATTCTCTTCTCGGGTCCAAAAGAAATGTTCAGAAACATTTTTGTAATACAGTTTACAGTTTGCATGTAGCATTTGAAACGTTATTACCCAAAAGGGAAATCCTGCTGTGGATGATTAACACAGAAGTGATTTTTGTTTAATTCCAATGGTATTATTGTCATTAATGTTGTACTTTTTGGTTACTTTTCTTTGTTGCTAATATTTGGCATGGAAAATAAATGACATTTAAAGATCTCTAAGGAGTGTTCATGTGATTTTACACATTCATAGTGTGAAATTAATTAATACATAATAATCGTGATAATCGTTAAATCGTGATTATTTCTCTGACAATAATCGTACCAAGAAAATCTGTCATCGTGACATCCCTACTCCAGACAGCCACATGAGTGAAAATGACAAATAAAAAGATAATGTAAATGTTTCACTTGAAAACTATCAATGTGTATATAAACTGAAAATATTTAAGATAAATAAATGTGCTTTAATTCCCCTTTATGTTCTCATTGAGGCTCTATTATAGGAATTACATACATAGGAATGTCCACAGCATTTCAGTGTCGAGGCAAGCCAAGTTTATTTGTGTAGCACAATTAAACACAGGGTAATTCAAAGTGCTTTACATTAACATTAAAAGTGGCAAGACACAATTAAACAGTAAATAACATAATGAAATAAAATAAGTAAAGAGGTAAAATAATAAAAAGCACAAGTTGTTCAAAAGTAAGGGCAGTAGAGTACAGCAGGTAAGTATTTAATTTAAGAGTCCTCTTCAGTAAACAGTAATGTTTTTAGGCCTGATTTAAAGGATCTACAGTTGGAGCAGACCTCAGGTCTACAGGAAGTTTGTTCCACCGGTGAGGAGCAGAATAACTGAACTGCCTCACCTTGCTTGGTTCTGGTTCTTGGGACACACAACAAACCAGATCCAGATGAACCTCAGGGGTCTGGGAGCTTCATAGGAACTAACAGATCCAGATGAACCTCAGGGGTAGGAACTAATAGATCAACCATGCATTTTGGTCAACAAGATTCTGAGCACATAATTGTAGTTTGTAAATGGTTGACAGGTAGTTATTTTGGATTTCTCGTAAATCTGTCTTAAAATGTAATAATGGACCTCGATTGGGCTGGTGGGACAGCGGCGGAAAATTTCCTGTATTTTTAAATCCTAAACTTGACAAGTATGGTCCGTCTTTTTTAAAATGATGTATAAAATCAAAGTCTCGCAGCGAAAACCCTTGCCTTAAATCTTCTACATACTGTTTCCTCATGTCCATCCTTCTGTATTTGAACAATGTTGGGTCCAGTGCAAGGACCCTTTGTTATAAGCGTCATTAAAACACATTGAGTAGTGTTATCTTTTTGCTTGCTCTTAAAAAGAACCCTTAAAAAAGTTACAAGAAAAATGTGTAAAAATAGAGAAAATTAATTTAAATTCAATAATTCAATAATTATGGGGGCAGAGGGGGCGGCTGCTCC
The DNA here is from genome assembly GCF_033807715.1 of Cololabis saira. Classification (NCBI taxonomy): domain Eukaryota; kingdom Metazoa; phylum Chordata; class Actinopteri; order Beloniformes; family Belonidae; genus Cololabis; species Cololabis saira. The sequence goes on along the minus strand of NC_084600.1, from coordinate 10,112,923 downwards.
GGGACCACGCCGAAGGGAAAAAAAAAAAAAAAAAAAAAAAATGTGCTGAATAAAATAATGAAAGTTGTACTATATAACACTTGTGTTCATAAGGATTAAGTTGTTTAACAAATAAAAATGAAAGAAATAGTCCCTTCTCCCTTTGTGTGTCTGCCTGTCATGCATGTTCTCTGTTTACTTTTAGCCAGTTGTCGCATCAGAGCCTTAAAGCAGGAAAGTCATGCTGAGTTTCAGCAGGCTGAAGTTGATTAATAACTATCTCCGGGCTGCATGGATGAAGCCTCAAACCTCACCTTGCTCTCAATAGAGAGGGACATCCCCATTGATAAGAGCAGTGATTGAAAGGTTTGCAGCGATGAAGAACCGGCTGATGGTGCTATGATGAGGCCACACACATACTGTAAATAGTTCGGATTTGAAAAAGTTTTAAAATCAAAGTTTTTGCATTTTGGATCGTTCAATATATGGCCTTTCCTATATTGTTTGTTGCTGTTTGACCGCCGTGTCGCTCGGTCATTGTGTTAAATACATGTCGTCGCACATTGTAACTGTTGTGCAGGTTGAACACGTGTCTGAATTGTGCTACTCGGCTGTATTGAATCCGACATCACTGGATGTCATTTGATTTTTATCTCCAGTTTGATACATATATCTTAACGTCTGCGTGCTGGTTGTGTGTCGAGGGGCTGATCTGGGGCATTTTTTTTTTGCGATTATGTTTTAACGGGGATGTTTAGGCCACAAGGTCCCATCAAGAATGCTTCGCCCCTCTGTAAACAGCATCAGAGTTAGACTCAGGTCCAGTCTGTTCAGGTGAACATAGGTATTTATACTGCTCCACCACTTCAACTTGTTCTCTCACAATGGAACTAGTGTTTGACTTATTCCCGCTCCCGCTAAAGTCCACAATCATCTCCTTTGTATCGTTCAAGACTAGATGATTGGTTGATCTCGCACCATGTCACAAAGTGGCACACCAGGTATATGTACCCTGTCTCTTGTCCGTCTTTGATCCACCCCACAACTGCAGTCATCTGAGTTTTTCTGCAGATAGGACTGAGTTTAGTCCCCTGTGGTGCTCCTGAGCACATGGTCGGACACACAACCCTTCAGTCCCTAAAAACTGTGGTCTGTTTGTCAGGTAGGCAGTAATCCACCTGTGTTATCTGGAGTTTCATACACAGCAATACGGGCTGGATTGTTTTAAATGCACTGGAGAAATCAAAGCACACAATTCCACCTGGTCCGTCCACATGACAGTTGGTTCATCAAAGCAGGTGTATGATGCGATCCTTAACTCCGGCCCCATGACGATAAGAAAGGGTTGATTTGGTCCATTGAGATTTCTTTTACGTGAAGACATTAAAAAAAGTCCTTTTTAATAGCAGCTAACCGGCGGCTGCGTAAAAGAAAGCCAACGTGAGCGCTCCTGGCTGGCGGAGCCAGGTGCGCTGCGCAAGTTAGTTAAAACCAAAAAGTTCAAATTATTTATGTTACTTTACTTCAGCGTAGTTTCTGCGGGATAAGAGGTAGTTTTTTGGGGATTGGTGAGACTGGTGGGAACACCAGGCGAACATTCAACAGAAACACCAGCCTCCACTTCTGTTTGTTGTGCGTCAGTTTGAACCCTCAGCAAAAGCAGCCGTCGAGAGCCGTGTGGTGGAGGGGAAAACATGACTAAACTCACCACGCAGAGGATTAGAGGGGAAGGGAGGAAAAAAAAAAAATAACCTCAATATTTCTACCTAAAACCTCTACCATCCACTGGAGAAGAGAGACCAGCGCCAGAGTTTTTCTCAGGGTACTTACGCTCAGAGTGCGAAATATGGAGGGGTTCGGGGGGGTCTGACCCCCCCGCTTAACTCTTGAGCCCCCCCTGAAGGACTCAAAAGCCAAATTTAGGGGGGGTCTCAATGTTGTCAAAAAAATAAATAAATTAGGCTATATAATATAATATGATAATTTGATTGTCACTAATGGTCAATTAAATATGTTTAAAGGGGTCCTATTATGGAAAAACACGTTTTTTCTTGTTTTAACATATATAAAGTGGTCTCCCCTCACTCTGCCAGCACAGGGAAGATAAAATACCCTGGAATTCTGCAGGGTCTGCTCCCCCCGCCTGACTGAGTCTTCCAGTGTCACGTGACTTTTTTTAAGCCATTCTGAATCTGCGCCTAGGGTGACGTCACCCTAGGTGCTCATTTCCATAGGTCGGCCCCCGCTGCTGAAACCATGCCCACAACCAGCTCTCTACGCCAGCTGGAGCTCCAGCCAGTGTTTAGCAGCGGTGGCTGTTTCCACAGCGAGGGACAGTTAAGATGAGGTTTTGCATCGACCCTTACCCTTATAAAAGGATCAGTACCAACAGCACGGACCCGGCAACTGCACACGAGTCAGCGGTAAGAACGTTATTTTTTTATGTTATTTATATTTGTCTACAAGTATGATCTTTGCATGGGCTAAGTATTTAGCTTAGCTCAGAGCTCCGGGGCCGCTCACGGACCGGACCGGTGAGGAGCCCCGACGGGTACCGTAATATATTTTTCTTCTGTTCATTTCAGATCTTCCAAGCAAAAGGCTGATTTATGGTTCCGCGTTACACCAACGCAGAGCCTACGGCGTAGGCTCCGTGGCGGGGCGCCTGGAGCGGAGAAGGAGACGCTGGGGAGCTACTCCGCAGAGGCGGGCCCGAAAACCCGTCTCTGCCCGAAGACCGGGTGGTGGTTCCTCCGGGAGGAACCGCCGCCCGAGTGGGAGCCGAGCGTCGGCTGCCACTCGGGCAGCGGGCTCCGTCGTTTACTGTTGAAGGAGCGTGGCCAGAGAGCTGCGGGCTCTGCCCGTCGCAGCTGCAGTTCTCCTGGACTCATTGATCAGGCTCGGATGAATGAAGAAACGGAGGATGGAGATTTCGATGGGTTTGATTAATGTAATAACTTAAATAAAGCACAATCAAACTAAGTTTTGCTCCCGCTCTATTTTTAAATACCACACTTGTATGCTTGTGTGTGTGTGTGTGGTTGTTAGCCTTCCTGTGTGAAGACGAGGTGACTAAAGGCTGATTTATGGTTCTGCGTTTCACCAACGCAGAGCCTACGGCGTAGGGTACGCGTCGATTTAACGCAGAACCGTAAATCAGGCTTTAAGATCCGTGTAACTGAATGCCAGGGTAATGCTCCTCCCCTGCTACACGTCATTCAGGGAGCCAATCAGCACAGAGCCTCATTATCATACCCCCCCTTCCCTTAGAATGAGGCACAGAAAAAGGGGTTAGAAGCGGTAAAACTATAGACATGGCTCACAGGCTGAATTTCTGATGTATGTAGAAAAAACAAGCTTTAGATTGTTTTTAAGACATTCAAGGTCTTTTTAAAATATACATTAAATGCCATAATATGTCCCCTTTAAGAGATTGCCATATCAAGTATTCACAATTCAAAACTTTTATTGGTTTAACACAAGTCCTGCGCCTTTATGTATGCAAATTAGCCATGTGCGCCAGCACAGCGCAATGACCGGCTAGTTGAGATGCCACAATAACATGGCTAAGCGGAAGCTAACTCAGAGTGTGTCACTTGCACACTTTGGGTTCACATCAAAAAAGGTGTCAGTGGCAGCCAGAGATGAGGAGAGAGACGATGTCACAACAGAGGGTCCCGTTCCTCTCCCACCCTCTGTTGAAGGAAGGTAAGTCGAGGCCGAGTGCTCCGAGGCAGATGCAGTGTTGCAAACTCCTCAGTAAGGAAAGTAGCTATTGGCTGTCCCAAAAGTCGCTAGAAGTCGCTAAATGACGTCATCGCCCGCCATGATTTTAATGCTTTGTCTAGATCCACATTTAATTTGCAGTCTGGACGCGGAGTGGTGAGGGTCTCCTCTCTGCTCTGCTCTGCCCACCAGATAAGTCTCCAATAACACCAGAAAAAGTCGCTAGATTTGTCGCTAGTCGCTTTTTTGAAAAAAAGTCGCTATACACGAATCCGGCGACCGGTTTGTGTGTGCCGCCATCTTGCGGCGGCGCCATTGCTGCGGTGGCAGGTGTCAATCTGCCACCGCAGCGCTGTTATTGTAACCTGACGCTCTACAGCATCATTATAGCTGGATTGATGATGTTAGACAGTGGCCTTCCATAAATAATGAAGGTATCTTAAATTAATGCTGATGTTAATTTATAAATAATGATTTGTTTGAGCGATAAGCAGGAAAGAATAGAGGAATAGGGAGATAAGGGAGTGTATGATTAAACACTGTAATATAGCTCTCTCCACCTCCTCTCCTTACGAGGCACGTCTGCACAATTAAATATTACCTGTTTATGTTTTGTTTAATTTTAGGTATCCAAGAATATTTTATTGATCGCCTGGCGTCCGATGACGAAAAAAAAACGCAATTACAGGTCTCTAATTGAAGGGCAGAACTATCTCAGCTCCGGATGATACAGAATACATACATACATAACCCCAATCTGCAGATAAAACTAGTTTGTTGAGGAAAAATATTAACTCTATTTGTAGCTGCAGAAGAAAAAAATAATCTCACGAGGAAAAGAAAAATATTGCTCACGCCAAAAAAAAAAGAAAAGAGAAGTAAGAGTAATAAAAAAGATGTACTGTATGTTGTAATATTATACTAATTTATTGAAACACATGGCGAGTCAAACATTTACCAAAGCAGCTGCCAAACACTAAACAAGGTAGAGACGTGGGTTGTGCAGAACTGCTGCAGTAAATCCTCATCGGAGCTCCATTCTTTAGTAGTGATTTCATATGAACCCAAACCGTTAATAATCATTATTTTCTCCATATACTGCTCCCTGGCTTCCTTTTTTAAGGTATCCAGGTAAATTCCAGTTCCTTTCCAGCAGTTTAACATCTTTTTTTGCGTTCCATCTGTTCACTTGGTGAAACAGAAAAGTAGTTTTTAAAGTCCATCCCGTCTTCATTCACTATCAAAACAAATGCACGTGACGGGACAGGAGTTTTCCGATGATACAAATACATTAAGAGAGCCTGGCAGGGAGCGGAGTAATAGATCTATACGTATGTCTATGGGCTGGAGCGGAGGAGCGGAGCCGCCACCGCAGTAATGGCGGCCGCTCGACTTCCGGGTTTCGCCGGATTCGTCTATATGGGTCTGAAAAGTCACTAAATCTAGCGACAAAGTCGCTAAGTTGGCAACACTGGAATGAGCCTCCTCGTGGCTCCGCCTTTTATACCCTCTGTTTTTAACCGTCTTTACCGGCTGTTTTACCAGGAACTTTACAAATAAATGATTTAGTGTCTTAACCCCTTGAATACTGAATGAAATATAATAGTTATTTTATTATTTTAAGCCTTCTAACCTTGTTTGTAATTAAATGTATATGTTTATTTTAATTATTTCAAAATAAAGAACTTTTAACCTTGTTTTTTAAATAAAGACTAAAACAAAAATTAACGTCATACCTTTTTTAAGAGTAAAATCTTAAAGGTTAACATGTAACGGTTCCACCAGACCCACAAACACTGGCTGAGTAACAACAATATGAAGACCGCAAAAGGATTAAATAATACAATTTCAAATGAAATCACCAATGGATAAAATATAAATTTAACAAAAAGTGCTTTACAAAAAGGAGGAAAGAAATGCTCTATTTGAGGTTTTGAAAAAAAAAATCTAATCATTTTTATAAAAAAAAAAAATGAAAGGAATTTTAATGAAAAATAAATAAAAAGATTTTTTTTATGAAATAAAATAAACAAAAAGGTGTTTTAAAATCGAAAACAACTAACGAAAGTGTGCCAAATGAAAACGTCTCTGGGTCTTCGTCAGGCTTGAAACAGTAAAACTGTGAACAGGTTGCTGGGGAGAGAGATGTTGTCGCTCCGAATGCCAGAAGCAGAATGAGCCTCCTCGTTTTATACCCTCTGTTTTTAACCGTCTTTACCGGCTGTTTTACCAGGAACTTTACAAATAAATGATTTAGTGTCTTAACCCCTTGAAAACTGAATGAAATATAATAGTTATTTTATTATTTTAAGCCTTCTAACCTTGTTTGTAATTAAATGTATATGTTTATTTTAAGTATTTCAAAATAAAGAACTTTTAACCTTATAAAGACTAAAAAAAAAAAAAATGTACGTCTTTTTTAAGATTAAAATCTTTTTAACCCTGTTTTTAAATTAAATAAATCTAAGATTTGAATTTTAGATGAATGGGATTAAGGTTAGGGTTAGGAAAAGGAACCTGTCCCCCATAGACAGGAGGTGTCCGGTCTGTCCGGGCAGCTCCAAATGACGGTTGTCCCAGTTGTCATTCATCACCATTAGGATTTTGTTTCTGCAATGCACTGGTTGTGCGCCAGTGTCCTATACCTGGCATTTATTCATTTATTCACATGTCTTTTATTTATTTTAATTATCAGATTTAATTTGTAAATAACATTCTGCATCGTAATGCACAATTTTGCCACCTGTTAGTAAAACAACGTGCATCTAAAATGGTTAAAAGTGTGCGTGTATTTGTCATAGGCTATAGTAGGCTGATTGTATTGGTTTATTGCATTGGGCCACACTGTTAAAGGAGCTTGAGGCCGGATTGTGGCAAGATTTATGAAAAAAATCCGTATACATTTTAAGTTTTCTAGTAATAATGTCAGATGAAGCGTTCCAAACCCAAAAGAATGAGCCCTCTAGTGTATCTCTCCGTTGCCTTGAACAGGCTGTGTGCTGCAAAATGTGCTGCAATTCGGTCCCGAATTTCCCGCGCTGTCCTGTGGATGTGACGTCACATGACGCTGCATGCACGTTCTCCCCGTTCTCCCGTGCCGGCTTCACTGTTGGCTGCAGTACCCCCGACGGCCGTCGTGGGTGGCGCTAGAGAGTCTCATTTCTTAAAAGGAGCCTCAAGCTCCTTTAAAAAAACAAAAAAAAAAAAAAAAAAACACCTGTTCATGAATAGTGAAGAAAGTGGATACATGAAGAAACAATAAAACCCTGTTAAGTTTATAAATTCTATTTAAAAGTGAATTACATATCCGACTTTCAGGAGTCACCACAGTGGATCCTCGTGCATCACATATTCATTTGGCATACTATACATTGTACATTGTACACACGTATAGAGGGAATGCGCATGACGTCACAGATGCAACTTCACAGCGGGTTACGCCCACTGAGTGTCAGAAAGACTGAGTGTCAGAAAGACTGAGTGTCAGAAAGACTGAGTGTCAGAAAGACTGAGGCCCCGTTTACACGGAGCAAAAACTGAGGTGTTTTCATGCGTTTTGGCCGTTCGTTTACACGAAAACGGAGCTCAAAGTCATCAAAAACTATAATTTCTGAAAACTCTGGCCAAAGTGGAGATTTTCAAAAACTCAGTTTTCACGTTTGCGTCTAAACAGAGGAAAACGGAGATTTAGGCTTCAGAACGTCACATTATGCAACAGAAACGTCACCAGCATCATGTGTGCGACCTGTGTTTACAATTTGTTTGGCCACCGTCAATATTTTCTTGTATTTTACCTGTTTTATATTCTAACGTCACACTTAAAAGTAACTCCACTTCTCTGTCACTCCAAACGAAAGACTCTCGTTCCGTCTTGGAAGTAAAGCCTGAATTATGGTCCCGCGTTAAATCGACGCAGAGCCTACGGCGTAGGGTACGCGGCGATGCTCGCCGTACGGTGCGTGTCGCCGCGTACCCTACGCCGTAGGCTCTGTGTTGGTGTAACGCGGAACCATAAATCAGCCTTAACTGGAAGTTACACGTGTCATTTGTTGATGTTTTTTCCAGGATTCTGATTGGCTGGCATGACGTTAACAGCATATTTATGCGGATTCGTGTAAACGAAGAGATTTTGAAAACGATCTCGTGTAAACGATGGAATTTTTCAAAACGTAGAGGGGGAAATATACATTTTTGTAAATAGCCGGCTATGTGTAAACGGGGCCTGAGTGTCAGAAAGACTGAGTGTCAGAAAGACTGAGTTTCAGAAAGACTGAGTGGCAGAAAGACTGAGTTTCAGAAAGACTGAGTGTCAGAAAGACTGAGTTTCAGAAAGACTGAGTGTCAGAAAGACTGAGTTTCAGAAAGACTGAGTGTCAGAAAGACTGAGTGGCAGCTTAACTTTCAGTTTGGGAAAGAGCTGCTGTGCCATCGACTGTACTCATAGATTTAGCAAGAAATCAGTGCCCATGTGGAGTTGTGAGTAGAAAGATGATGTTACAAAACAAGAGTTGCCTTTGTCTGAACGAATCATGTTGAAGAGCGAGGCCAAGAGTTATAAGTTATCTTTATTATAATCCTTGCAACAGCGTTCATTATACAGAACTTGCACTTTATTTAATTTAATTTAATTCATTTTTTTGTTGACAAACCTTGAACTGAATTATAAATGATAAACATATTATGACAGACAAGTAAAGAAAACCAGACAAACAAACAAAACAAAGAAACAACAACAGAGGAAAGTGTTTAAAATAACTCCATTGCCATTTTTCAAAGTTTTCTGAAGGGCTAGCCTGCATATTATTATTATTACCATGCATGACAGAGTGCACTTAAGTCTGGTGGCTTGTTTATAGGAACAGATGAGTTAGTGAAACAATGAGTATTAAGTGGCAAAGAGACTGTAAAACACAATTTTTGTTCATCAGCTGCGTCACATGGTTCCAAATCCCCTTCACAAAGCTCACACTTAATCTTGTTCAGTTCAATTCTTTAGCGTCTCCTCCGGGGTCACACCACGTCCTGCACTTCCATTGATCAGGAGATTAAAGAGAACATCGAGAAACAATATTTTACTCACACTGTTATAGGCCACATTTTGGGACAGAAAAGCAAAGTATTATCTTCTTTGTTACTGCGGGTTAAGATTTTCTCAGACAGCTTAATGACTTCAGCTAATTATTGCTGCTTTGTTAACAGGATGGAGCTCCGTCTTTTCTGGAATTATTCCACCCCGACATTCAAAACCCATGCCCCACAGATCTTCCACCAATTTGTGCCAATTTAGAGAGGCTTAATTCACATTTTTTCTTTTTTGTCGGCAAGAAAACTGACAATGGCTACAGTTTTGTTTCACTTCTTAGCAGTTGGATCTCGCCCATTTATCTCAACAAGGTCCAATATTAAAACTGTCACATCTGCCGAGGGGCCTCAGGTCACCCAGCATCCATCTAGAGTTCCTTTTACTGTTGTTCTTCCACTACTGTCCCTGAAATTAAATACATCCAGACAAACTAAATAAAATTGTTACTGAACAGAGGCAACAAAAACTTTGGATAGTAATGTCACAGTTCTTCTTCCATTAAGTTAAAATACCTTTGGATGGTTATTGCACATGAAACCAAGAGGAAGATAAGACTAAAGAAAGTGACTAAAGCAACAGCAGGGGGAGGTATCACACTAAAAACATCCCATCATCGACTATTGCTGTTAGGAAAGAAACAAAGCTGCTGTTGCAGCCCCGTCTCTGTGTGCTGAACAGAGAAGTTGATCAGTGACCACTCATCTTCCTGAATCAGAGGCTCCTCAGAGAGACAGCCAATCAGCTACATATTGATACACTTGCTTGACGGCTTTACACCCTTGCATGTTATCCATCTGGCACATTTCACACATTTATAATTGATCTTCTCACCCCTAATCCGCTCCACAACCCTGATGCACACTTGATTCTAGATATCCTAAAAATTCTCAGTGGAAAGCAACGGATCTGCATCTCCTCAGCCGGATGGGATCCACACTTTTTGGATGAGGAAATTAAATTATCACGCTATCTTCTGAACTTTATTATTATTTTTTTCCCTTCCTACCGCATTCGTGCAGCATTTAGCTCCTGTTTTAATCCATCGGACTTTCAAGCAGCGCTCATTTCAGATTTATAAAAATAAAATTAAATACAAATAATTAAAAAATTAAACATACACTAAAAAGTGCAAAAGTACATCTGTTTACAGCATGACATATTCACTGTACAATCATAGATTATATACTCACATCATGTTATGCATTATAATAAGGATTACTAAGTAGCATAGTCTGAGTAGGAAACATTTCATAGCAAGTCTATTGGAAAATATTTGCATTGCCTTGTGACTGGAGGAGAGGCTCTAAACATTACCGAGGTGAACATGTGTGTTCAGTTGTGTATGCATGTGAGTGTTTGTAGCCGTGTGTGCATCTGTGTGAGAGCCGGCATACCGTTAAGTATGCAGACATAAGGTGTATGTGCAAACGATGAAGCAGAGGAGACAAATCATTCTAGTTCAGAGGCACAAAAACTGCCCGGCCAGCATTTCAAGTATCTAGCATTGTTTTGCACAACACACGTCTGTCAGACATCAGCAAAGCAGAGATAAAGAGGAGGAAAGGACAGGGGGTGGGGGGGGACTTCCTTTTGTAGCTCAGCAAGGAGGCAGCGAAAGAGTCATACAGCAAGTGGAAATAAGCATTTCAGTGAATTATAGTGTCAAGAGAGAGACACTGATTCAGCAAACATCGCTTTTTTTGATCCATAGAATAAGCTATTACACTTCATCGACAACACCATTCACCCTGCAACGACCACAGCCCTCTGCATAAGGCTGGAGACACATGAGTTGTTTTCACATTTTGCTCCCAGTTGAGACGAATGCTTCCTCAGTTGTGGCAGAAACAAAGATGTTACAATAAGGACCAACTAAAGACTCACAGATCTGGTTGCAGGGTAAATTCATATCAGTCGTTACATAAGACAAGCTCATTAACATTTTTACAAGCACTTCATTCCAGTTTGAATGTTCTTCCTCATTGAGTCGCAGGACAGAAGGCCTGTGAAAATGATCCCCACTGGAGAGTGAGGGAAGTCAATGGCAGTTAGTCTCTATACATCTTTTCTTTTTTTTTTTTTTCCACAAATACAAGTCAATATGTTCAGCATCTTGGTACAGATACCTGATAAGATGAGCCCACAAGAGAAAGATGAGCCTTGCAAATGTTTTCTGTTGTAGAAAACACGCATGATAATTGGGAATCCATCCTAAAATCTAGCTCCTTCTTCATCCTGATGGATGCTGCAGTGTTACAAATCAGTTAACAGGATTCTGATGGAGATTAGATGACCTTTTCAGGCACTAAATTGAAACCATCTTGCACCAAAACAGTTGTTATGGGTTCCTTTTATCATGAGGCTTCATGTCATGATTCATTTGACACTTACCTGAATTGGACAAAAAAAAAAAAAATGTATAAATCCAAATTTATCATCTTGATCAAGCATGCCTTTGGTTACTTTGTTGGGTTTTATCTTCCTTTCTGGTGCAGATATACAATATGTTATCTTTATATGATTTTCATTTTTTAGGAAGGTAATATTGAGTTGAGAATTGCAACACCACCAAGGGAGAGGTTTGGGATAGAGCGACACTTTGCAGTCTAGCCTTTCATTTTTTTTTCAACAATAAACCACTTCAGTCGGTTTTAAACTGTACAGTTTGGGTTATGGTGCAGCACATTTCTGAGACAATTGAATGCACTGGGTTTGTGTCTGTCTTTCTAACGTGTGAAGTGGAGACAGAGGAAGAGAAACGACAGGTTTTCTCCCTCTGCCGGGATATGCACGAGCATCCAGATCCCCCCGGTGGTTTTTTCTCCAGATGTTTTAGCGCTCAGACTTGACTTTGTATCGCAGAACCAGGTACGTGGCCAGTCGGAGGACCACGAAGAAAACCCCCAGCACCATGAAGTCTACGTAAAGCTTTGCGTCCTCCACATCCAGAAGCTGCAGGACCTCTTCTGGCTTTTGAAACTTACATATTGGGTCCGGACACATCAGCTCAGACCGGTTCATCCCGTAGATGGAAAGAATCACCCCCTCAAAGCCATACCTGAAAGTGGACAGTTTGGGCAAAAAAAAAGCTCATTTAAAATCAATTATATATGCATTTTCCAAACAAGTTTTGTAAAAGTATGATAGTAAACAGGGAACAGTTGCGGAAGTCGGAATAGCTGACAGCACCTGACATAAGAGACATAAGAGCTCCACTGCAGGTATTTTGGAATAGTGTCAAAGTTGACGAAGAAGCCAGAGAAGAGGAGGACGGGTATGGCTGTGACTGGACCCACAAAAGTTGCTACCTGTGAAAAAAATTAGAAATTGAGTGGAAATCATGAAAAGGTTATTGCATGTTAGCTTTGCAATTGGACGGCTGGTCACTTCTCTCGCTAATACAGGACTGTCTCAGAAAATTTGAATATTGTGATTTTCTGTAATGCAATTACAAAAACAAAAATGTCATACTTTCTGGATTCATTACAAATCAACTGCAATATTGCAAGACTTTTATTATTTTAATATTGCTGATCATGGTTTACAGCTTAAGAAAACTCAAATATTCTATCTCAAAAAATTAGAATATTCTGTGAATCTTAATCTTAAACTGTAAACCATAATCAGCAATATTAAAATAATAAAAGGCTTGAAATATTTCAGTTGATTTGTAATGAATCCAGAATGTATGACATTTTTGTTTTTTTAATTGCATTACAGAAAATAAAGAACTTTATCACAATATTCAGATTTTCTGAGACAGTCCTGTAGACATCCTGTAGTCTACTACACAGTGAACAATCAACTCAGAGTTCAGACGTTTGTCATAATCAACATGAAACATTTTCCACATAAGGAGCACTTTCGCCTTGTGATGATATTTTTAACATTGAGAAAACTGTGGTGCTTTGATGTGTGCAGTTTTGATCAGAAAGAGGCTTTCTATCATTCTCTTGAAACTCCACAATCCAAAATGGTTTATGTTAATTTATCTAACGGAACTTGATGCAGTTGCACCGAGAGGCAGTGTAGATGAAACAAATGTGGTGAGGTCTGTGGCTTTTCTTTCTGTGTATCAGCATGATGAGTGAACATCTGTAAGGTAGATACTATTGCATCATTTTAATGTACTTAAAAAGCAAGAATGTTTGGAGAGGTTTATTTATTTCTTATCTGTCAGATAGCTTGGCCTGAGCAAAGCTCCTAACAAGCCAGATTTAATGATCTCAGCAGGCGTTAATGCAGAACCTGGCCTTGTAACTAACCTCATTAGCATCAAAACAAAATTGTAAAACTTAACAGATGTCCTGTAGCGAAAAGGACCTGAAGGACAATAGATGCAGGTGTGCTATTAAATGAAATGTTCTGTTATATTGTGTTTTTACTTTCCTTTTGCCACTATCTCACCGTGGGAGGGCACATATACACTAAATAGAACGCTGCTTGTTTGTCACTTTCTACATAAGAACAATGTGATATATGTGGGTTTTTTTTCAATTGAGGAATATATATAACAATTGTGTTGCTGTTCACCTTCTACATAAGATAGTTTCAGTCCAGAAGACATTAAAGGGGACCTATTATGAAAAACAAGTTTTTTCTTGTTTTAACATATATAAAGTGGTCTCCCCTCACCCTGCCAACACAGGGGAGATGAAATCCCATGAATTTCTGCAAGGTCTGTGACCCCCGCCGGGCAGAATCCTCCAGTGTCATGTGACTTTCTTGAGCCGTTTAGAATCTGCTCCCGTCGTTACGTAACGACGGGAGCAGATTTCCATAGGTCGTCCTCTGCTGCTGAAACCACGCCCACAACTCTCTCCGCCGGCTGGAGCTTCAGCCATTGTTTAGAAGCGGTGGCTGTTTCCACAGCGAGGGGACAGTAAAAATGCAGACATTTACCCTGATAAAAGGATCAGTAGCAGCAGTACGGACCCGGCAACTGCACACGAGTCAGCGGTAAGTGACGTTATTTTTTTTATGTTATTTATATTTGTCTAAAAAGTATGATCTTTGCATGGGTTAAGTATTTAGCTTAGCTCCGGAGCACCGGAGCTGCTGCCGGAGCTGCTCACGGACCGGACCATCGAGGAGCCCCGGGCCCGGAGCTCCGAACCCGGAGTTCCGGACTCGGGGCTCCGGGCGCCGGTGGCTCTATTAGTACCGTAATACATTTTTCTTCTCTTTATGGTTTCAGATTTTCCAAGCAATGCACCTGGCGCTGTTCAACAACACCTTCAGAAGACGCACGGTCCTTCCTTGAGCCAGCAATGTTATTTATATATTTTAACAATAAAGTTGCCATTTGTGAAAATTCAGTGTTGTGATTTATTTACAGTTAACATGATTCATTTGTCTTGTAACATAAATGAAATGAGGAATCGGAGTAAATAACTGTGGTGTACCTGTTTAGAATTACATTAAATCTTCCTGTTTGAAGACGAGGTGACTAAAGGCTGATTTATGGTTCTGCGTTACACCAACGCTGAGCCTACGGCGTAGGGTACATGTCGATTTAACGCAGAACTGTGGACACGCTTTGCTACGCAGCCGCTGCTCTTCTCCCCGGAGCGAGGCTTTGTTCCCTCCCCTCCTACACGTCATTCAAGCAGCCAATCAGCACAGATCCTCATTATCATAGCCTCCCCTCCCCTCAGAATGAAGCACAGAAAAAGGGGTTAGAAGCGGTAAAACTAGAGACATGGCCCACAGGCTGAATTTCTGATTTATGTAGAAAAAACAAGCTTTAGATTGTTTTTAAGACATTCAAGGCCTTTTTAAAATATACATTAAATGCCATAATATGTCCCCTTTAATACCGTTCTATTTTTTGTTTAGCAAACTTTGGCTCATTCATCAACAATTTCAATGTCATATTTAGTAATTTGTTCCATTTTGCAAATGGTTGTTAGAAACATGAATCCAGCTTTCTTTATTGACCGGGTTTCGTTGTAAAAAGCATGCATTAAAATGACGATAGAACATTTTACTGTTCTTCTATTTAAAATTTAAGATCCATTTTAAAATCAATATCTACTCTAATAAAATGATGGAGAGGCATGTGATCTACTTTTAGTTTAAAACATGATTGTAAATTATTTGAAGTCAATTACATTTTGGCTAACAGTGAAATCTAAAAAATTCATATCAATTTTTTCATAGGTAGTTCTTTTAAAAGTACAGTTAAGATGAGCAGGATTCAGTCATGCAGCTTCAGTTTAAATGTCTGTGATTTTCTTGAAAAGTTGAAGGTTTATTTGTGTAATTTATGCCTCGTGTATCTCATAGTTGATGGGAAACTTTACACCAACTTCATTATGGTAGCCAGTCCTATTTTGGGTTGCCTTTAATTTCTCTGGTGAGGTCAGGCAGCTTAAACCATCTTCATTTCCTAAACCATACAAACTAATGTGGTTTAATCCCAATCAAACGGTGACTTGAAAACAAAACCAATAATGGCTTAAAAAAGTTGATGAGACTAGTTCACATAATGGTCCCACACAGAGTTTAAATCCCTGTCTGCTGTGCAAAATATCCTGTACATGCAGTTAAAGTCGTTGATGCCAAAATAATCATTTACAAGCATAACGATGAGCTGCATATTTACTTGTAAGATCTTTTGTGTCATGCTTGTCAAAATGTGTCTATTTCATTGAGTTGTGCTAATTAGGTAAAGTAAAGCTACGTCTACAATCCTACAGTTTGAATGAGGAACACAAATTATTTAATGTTGAAGTCCAGGTTTTAGACAGCTGAAAACTCCTCATCAGTCAGGCAGGGGGAAACTACAATGACTACGTTTACATGCAGTCAATAACTCTTTTCTAACAGGAATATTAGCAATAACCCGGTTTTGCACGGCCATGTAAACACCAATAACCCGAAAAATGACCCCTGGGTTACTCCTTTTCTAACCCGAATATTTTGTCACGTATCGCCTAAGGGGATTTCCCCATCAAAAGGAACAGGAATTTGTTTTCTGGGCATGTTCTTTTTGCAAGGAATCTTGGTCTTTTGAGTCCAGGAAGTTCTTATAAACATGGAGAAACGCAAGACGAATCACTTCATAAATGTAATGAAAGATATGAACATTTGTAATTTGTAGACGGTAGAAAGTACCGGGATAGGGAGATTTACAAAAAGGTGAGCAAAAAGTTGTGCGAAGCAGGATTTGTACGAATGCCAGACCAGATCAAGCACCGCTGGAAGGCGCTGAAAAAGGAGAACTACAGGGACAAGAAACAAAACGACTTCTACTGGGCTGTTGATTATCCACCGTGCTGCTGTTATTGTTGTTGTTTTGGATTTGGATACAGGAAGAAGAAGTAGAAATGACGGGAATTGCGTCATGACGTTCTCCGTGCATCGCTGTTTTGATCCAGATATCCCAAATGATTACAATTACCATGTATACAAGGATAACCCTGTTTGCTCACGCATGGAAACAGATTATTCCCAATGTTTCAGTAACCGGAATATTCACCGTAACCCCAATTTTGACTGCATGTCGTAAACATAGTCAGTGTTACCTAAAACTGAGAAAAACAGGGTCTGTCTTGTTTTTATGTTCATGTGCTGACTCCCAACAAACATGACAAACACTGTAGAAGAGAACAAACTCCATCTGTAGATACAAATATCACGTTCTAAGTCAACCCAAATGCAACAATTCCTATTTTCACAAGGTTGAATTTAAATGAGACCATAATAAGACATGAGTTTGCGTTTATATCCCTTTACGTGCTACACCCTAGAGTCAAGTTTACAGGAGATGTCATTAAACAATGCATAAAGGGATGGGAAGTTCAGAAAACCCAAAATGTTACAGAGAAAGATTTGGATAGTGAAGGTTTTCTTACCTGCAAAGATGTGGATGCAGCTCCTATCAGCAGCCCCAGAGACTGAGCTACGAGGGCTGTGGATGTGGACAAGGCCATGAACAGCAGGTAACGACCCACTTCTGGAGGCTGTTCAGTCATCCAGTACACTATACTACAGTACATGATCGGACATATCACCTGTGAAGAACATGTCTTTAGTGCATTTGAATTCTACACATATGCCTGTGCAATTAGGGATGGGAATTGATAAGATTTTTCCAATTCCGATTCTATTTTCGATTCTGTTTAACGATTCAATTCTTTATCGATTCTCTTATCGATTCTCATTTGGAAAAAAGGAGAACAAACAGGTCGATTAGCATCACCTTTGTTTTATATCTTTGACCAAAAAAATACAAGTGAGGTCTTAAGACGCCCCCAGCCTTGGGCTCCTCGATGGTGTGCCAGGGGTCCCCGGAAAAAAATATTTTTTTTGAAAATAAATATAAAATATAAAATAATAATAATAAAATAAATATTCTTCTCTAATAGAAATTAAAATGTTCCTTTTCAAAAGGATACCTGAGCTGAGCACTCAAAAATAAAACTACATCAGCCAGTGACAAATACAGTCAACTCAAGTCCAATGGAACTGTGCATCAACTATGAAGAATTAACAATTATTTTGCAGAAAAATAAGCATATCTGCTTTTTCAGGAAAGATACGCGATCTTTCTGGACTTACGGTGTCTCCAGCTGTGGAGAACAACAAGTCGCCCTGTTGTCAGCCTTTTTGGTAAAATGTAACCAAACATTCGAGCGTTTATGCCGCTTTGTCCGCATGTTTTCATACTGGGCGCGAATGCGCACATTGCGTAACTACGCAACGTGCGTGGTGACGTCATTCGCGGCCACTGGAATTGATGAGGGAATCGTTTGCAAAAAAGGCAAACGATTCCAAGGAATTGAAACACTGGGAACCGGTTCTCAACAAGAACCGGTTTTCGATTCCCATCCCTATGTGCAATTACATGTACAATCACTGTAACATTACCTGGAACGGTATGTCAGCCATAGTTTTGGCCAAGTAGTAAGCCTTCAAGCTGTACCAGTAGTTGAGATGCTCTCTCAAAAACACAGACATCTCCAGCGGAACTGTGGGACGACAACTCAGTTTCAAAAAAAGGAATAAATGAAATCCCCCCTCTGACAGAAAACACCCGATACCCTCGGGTGCAGAAAACCAAGATATCAAGTGAATGTTTCAGGTCTGTGGTCAGGCCTTGAGTCTTACAGGTGAGTACTGTGGGCATCAGGGCGGCAAACATGAGGAACAGCATGGAGAAGAAGAGGAAGCCGGTGTTGTTGAAAACCTTGCTGGCATCATTTCCGATTTTGAGATAAAGCAGACCAATAAGCACTCCAATGCACAGATGGGACATCACCCTGAGGTGGGTCAGCACCTTAGGAAAAAGTTTTATAGTTTAAAGAAGATCATAGTGGACTAAAAAAAGAGAGAGTAATTAGCAGAATGATTGTATATTTACCGTGTCTCTGCATATTGTAACGAAAGTTCTTTTGAAGAGGATGCAGAACTGTGTGAACGTACTGGTGGCAAAGCTATGCTTCTCCAGAGTTCCTGTGTCCTGTTGGGGAGTGGGGGAAGTGATGGATCATTCATATCTCCTTCTTTTCTCAAAGCCAAACATTTTACCAAAGTAAATAACCGCAGAAAAAAGATTTATAGCCATGAATTGATCAGGAAACACATTTTTTTCATAGAAATGT
The DNA here is from genome assembly GCF_033807715.1 of Cololabis saira. Lineage (NCBI taxonomy): Eukaryota > Metazoa > Chordata > Actinopteri > Beloniformes > Belonidae > Cololabis > Cololabis saira. Next base: position 10,094,527 of record NC_084600.1, on the reverse strand, counting down.
TATTAGATTATGAGTTGTTTTTTTGTATATTGATACTGATATATTAATTTATAAATGGGTATATTAATATCAGTGTATATAGGTGTGAGGATGTGTTATTATTGATATTCATATACCATTTGTGTGTGTGTGTATATATATAGACACACACACATATATGGATATATGTGTATATATATATATATATATATATATATATATATATATATATATATATATAGTTGTATCAGCCTTTTTAACCTCCACTAATTTTGATGTAGTTTTGTGCTGTTATGTTACTTTGTGGGAGTTACAGTTACAGTTTCCTTATTTTCATTCTGTTAAACTTATCACACAAAAACAAACTAAAATATTTGTTGAATTTGTTTTGGTATTAATGCTTGCAAAGCCCTTTCCCCTGATGAGCTAGGGTTTGTAACACTCACAATAAACATGAACCTGCATCCCCAAAAAATCAATAGCCTTACATTTCTTGAGAGAGAAACAGGCCAGTAAGAGTAAAGGAGAGCAAGAGTGTGCACAAGAGTACAACTAAACCAGAGTGCTGCAGGTGCTTTGCATTTACTGTTAAAACGTTTAGCTAATGCTCTTATCAAAAGTAACTTCTACGTCTGAGGAAGGCAAAGTGGAAAGAAGCTTATGAAGGCTGAGAGGGGAGAGGAAAGGGAAAAAAGGAAAACCTTTGGAGAGAATTAGTAACATATCACGTGGTTTGATATGATTATTTTTTCCACTGTTAAAACTTTTGAAAGACTTACAGGAGCAAAGAGAGCCAGAGGTTTCGCTTCTACAAAGACAATTATATTTGATTTATTCTTAATGGCCATCAAAGGGAAGAGGACTTTTGAAATATGTACATCTTTCAAAAGCAGAATACTGTTTAAAGGAAAACAGTTAAAAGAAATAATACTTCATTTACAACATGCATCCATTGACTTCTGGGTTGTGGTTGTGGGAACAGCAGCTTACATGGCGAAGGCAGCCTTTACCAGACTCCCAAAACACTTAAGTGGTCTCCTCGATGTGGAGACTCTGCTCTGTCTCTCTCTGATACCTGAAATCTCTTTTTTTCTCCAAGGGATAGTCTAAGAATCCTGAGGAGACTTCAAATCCATGTCCTAAAAGCCACTTTTAGAATGAGGCCCAGCCCAGACAGAGCCGGTAATGGCGCTTTTCCACTAGTACCTACTCAGCGCGACTCGACTCTCCTCGCCTCGGTTTGGTTCTTTCCCACTAGGGGTCTAACGTGCCGAGTAGATACTTTTTCTGTAACTATTCTGCCGAGGTTCTAAGCGGCTGAGTCGGCTGTATCTGAGATCATCACACTACAGGCCACCGATTGGTCAGGGGGTTGGGAGTCGGACATCTGAGTCAGGAGGTGTAAATCAGCGCAAGAGCGGCTCGCGGCCTCTTCATTTTATTCAACAGGCAATGGCAGCAGAAGTCTGTTTCATGTCCCAACTCTGAGGTACAGATGTTCTGGGAGGGACTGGAGTAATGTGGAGCAGACAGGTGGGAATGATCTGGTGATGAGTGGAGTTGGGGACAGTCATTGACAGGACAGTGAGGAGCAAACAGTGTGTCTGAAATGAATGGCTGAGACAGGATGTGGGGACTGCAGGATTAAACTTGTTTCGGTGAGCATGCATTTGTGAAATCGAATTGAGGTTGAACTGTGATTTATTGGAGAATCATGTGATTGAAGTTCAAGTTAAAATGTCAGTTAAAAAATGTGGGGCATTTTTAAAATAATTTCCAGTTAAAAGTAATTTAAAAAAATGTGATTTGTGTATTTACAGGAATTAAAAGCCGAGGGTAAAGTTCATTGAGTAGAGCTTTAAAATGTGGTTAGCTTGTTTGGGGGTTTAAATATAATCTTATATTCAAGATTAATTTCTAGTAACTGATTAATTATGGTTTCCTGGGTTACATTTCCTTGAACTTCTGCTTGCGTTTGTGTTTAAGTTTTTTCACCTGTTGTTTGGCCATTGATAACTTTCAAAATAAAAGAAAGAAAAAAAAAAGAATTGATTCCTGGGGCCTCATTTATCAACCGTGCGTATGCACAGATGTGTGCGTAATGTGTGCGTAAGAACATTCCCATGCAAAGTATGGATTTTATCAACTTGTACTTGTGCGTAGGAACGTGTGTAAATTTAAGCACAACTCTGACCATGCGTACACACAAAATCTAGTGGTAGAACAGTGAAACTTCAAATAGAACCCATTAAAAGAGTCACAGTGTTCAGCAATCTCAAACTTCACACATGTTCCCTGTTTAAATAATAAACGCTGCTTTATCTGTTCCCGGGTCGCGGGGGCAGCAGCCTCAGCAGGGATGCCCAGACTTCCCTCACCCCAGACACTTCCTCCAGCTCCTCCGGGGGGAGTCCGAGGCGTTCCCAGGCCAGCCGAGAGACATAGTCTCTCCAGCGTGTCCTGGGTCTTCCCCGGGGTCTCCTCCCGGAGGGACATGCCTGGAACACCTCCCTAGGGAGGATCCAGGAGGATCCGGTACAGATGTCCAAGCCAACTCAGCTGACTCCTCTCAATGTGAAGGAGCAGCGGCTCGACTCCGAGCTCCTCCCGGGTGACCGAACTCCTCACCCTATCTCTAAGGGAGCGTCCAGCCACCCTGCGGAGGAAACTAATCTCGGCCACTTGTATCCACGATCTTGTCCTTTCGGTCACTACCCAAAGTTCATGACCATAGGTGAGGGTAGGGGCGTAGATTGACCGGTAAATCGAGAGCTTCACCTTTCAACTCAGCTCCCTCTTCACCACGACGGTCCGGTACATCGACCACATAACTGCGGACGCTGCACCGATCCGTCTGTCAATCTCACGCTCCATCGTTCCCTCACTCGTGAACAAGACCCCGAGATACTTGAACTCCTCCACCTGAGGCAGGACTCCACCCACCCTGAGAAGGCACGCCACCCTTTCCCTGTGGAGAACCATGGCCTCGGTCTTGGAGGTGCTGATTCTCATCCCTGCCGCGTCGTACTCGGCCGCAAACCGCCCCAGCACATGCTGAAGGTCCCGGTTTGATGAAGCCAACAGGACAACATCATCTGCAAAAAGCAGAGATGAAATCCTGAGGTTCCCAAACCGGATCCCCTCCGGCCCCTGGCTGCGCCTAGAAATCCTGTCCATAAAAATTATGAACAGGACCGATGACAAAGGGCAGCCCTGCCGGAGTCCAACATGCACCGGGAACAAGTCTGACTTACTGCCGGCAATGCGAACCAGACTCCTGCTCCGATCATACAGAGACCGGACAGCCCTTAATAGAGGGCCCCGGACTCCATACTCACCGAGCACCCCCCACAGAATGGCACGAGGGACACGGTCAAATGCCTTCTCCAGATCCACAAAGCACATGTAGATTGGTTGGGCAAATTCCCATGAACCCTCGAGCACCCTGCGGAGGGTATAGAGCTGGTCCAGTGTTCCGCGACCGGGACGAAAACCGCATTGTTCCTCCTGAATCCGAGGTTCAACTATCGGCCGTTCACATGCTAACCATGGTGAAGAAAACAACAAGGACAGTTACGTCGCCCGGATCGGCGTCACCGGGGCCCCTCCCTGGAGCCAGGCCTGGGGTTGGGGCTCGTAGGCGAGTGCCTGGTGGCCGGGTCTTTGCCCGTGGGACCCGGCCGGGCTGAGCCCGAAACGGCGACGTGGGCCCGCCTTCCCGTAGGCCCACCACCCGCAGGAAGGACCATGGCAGGCCGGTGCCATGTGGACTGGGCAGCGGTTGTGGCGGGGTGCCTCGACGACCCAATCCCTGGACTAAAACCCTCACAGTGGGGACATGGAATGTCACCTCGCTGGGGGGGAAGGAGCCGGAGCTTGTGCGTGAGGTTGAGAGATACCGGCTAGAGATAGTCGGGCTCACCTCCACACATAGCTTGGGCTCTGGAACCCAGCTCCTTGAAAGGGGCTGGACCCTCCACTACTCTGGAGTTGCCCAGGGTGAGAGGCGGCGGGCTGGTGTGGGCTTGGTTATAGCCCCCCAGCTCAGCCACCATGTGTTGGAGTTCACCCCGGTGAACGAGAGGGTCGTTTCCCTGCGCCTTCGGGTCGGGAAAAGGTCTCTCACTGTTGTTTGTGCCTACGGGCCGAACGGCAGTGCGGAGTACCCGGCCTTCTTGGAGTCCCTGGGAGGAGTACTTGATAGTGCTCCAACTGGGGACTCCATTGTTCTACTTCAACGCTCACGTGGGTAATGACAGTGATACCTGGAGAGGCGTGATTGGGAGGAACGGCCTCCCCGATCTGAACCCGAGCGGTGTTTTGTTGTTGGACTTCTGTGCTGGTCACAGTTTGTCCATAACGAACACCATGTTCAGGCATAAGGGTGTCCATCGGTGCACGTGGCACCAGGACACCCTAGGCCGGAGGTCAATGATCGACTTTGTTGTCGTTTCATCTGACCTTCGGCCGCATGTCTTGGACACTCGGGTGAAGAGAGGGGCTGAGCTGTCAACTGATCACCACCTGGTGGTGAGTTGGGTGCGCTGGCGGAGGAGGAGGTTGGACAAACCGGGCAGACCCAAACGGATTGTGAGGGTCTGTTGGGAACGTCTGGCCGAGCACTCTGTCAGGGACATCTTCAACTCCCACCTCCGGGAGAGCTTCTCTCGGATCCCGGGGGAGGTGGGGGACATTGAGTCCGAATGGACCATGTTCTCTGGCTCCATTGTTGACGCGGCGGCTCGAAGTTGTGGTCGCAAGGTCTCCGGTGCCTGTCGTGGCGGCAATCCTAGAACCCGGTGGTGGACACCGGAAGTACAGGATGCCGTCAGACTGAAGAAGGAGTCCTACCGGGCTATGTTGGCCTGTGGGACTCCTGACGCAGTAGATAGGTACAGGCAGGCCAAGCGAGCCGCGGCTCGGGCAGTCCGAAGGCAAAAACCCGGGTCTGGGAGGAGTTCGGGGAGGCCATGGAGGAAGACTATTGTTAAACATTTACCTTTTTTTGTGCTCTTTTCAATTCAGAAGGAGGGGTTTAATAAGCAATGTGGGGTTTTAATGCAGCTCATAAAACTCAATTTTCCCTCACAAAACAATTGAAAATGGGTTTTTATTTAGAAATTGTTGTAGGTTAGTAATTTTCAGTGCTCTGTGGGTTGCCTTCCATGTCTTCTGTAAATATAAGCCCTAACAGTGAGCGTGTTGTGTGAAAAGGCTGATATCACTTACACTGTAACACTGAGAGGGACAGGAGGAGTCACTTTTGTCTCTGGAGTTCTTCTTGCCTTCCTCCGAACACAGTCCGCCCTGCACCGCCTCAAACAGCACCGGGTTCAGGTCACCGTACTCTCCTGATGCCACTTCAATGACTGAGAGCACATATAGACTGATAAGACAAACTGATCACAAGAAAAGCACACAGACACAAACGTTTGCATGCACTGGAGGATTTAATGGACTCACTGAAATCAGCGGGATTGTGATATGTTGGGCAGTGAAGGCCCAGGTTCTTCAGATAAGGGATGAGGTAAGGGACTGTGCCCTTGTATATGCACTGACCCTGACTGAGGATGTACAGCTAGCAGGAAACAAACACAGGTACAGAATGAGAAACACAGTTTCCAACACACTGCCTATTAGAGAGAGACAGAGAGAGGGAAAGAAAAGAGATCAATAACAAGCAAAACAACAGAACTGAATATCGACTGCTGCGCTGCCTCAGCTGGATAAAATGAATCCAGGAAAGCTGCAGCATCCCCATTGGAGCAGCAGCTAATGGAAGCTTCCACACGTCCAGCAGTAAAAGCACTCAACTCACCTTATCAAACATCTCGAAGAGCTTGGCACTGGGCTGATGAATGGTGCAGATGATTGTCCGGCCTCCCTGAGCCAGGGACTTTATGAGAGAAACCACTTGAAAGCACGACGCGCTGTCCAGACCACTACAGTTTAATAGAGAGAGACAGAAAGAACAGGAAAGATAGATGGATCCTCTAATGAGTATGGATTTGAGCTGAACAGACAGGGACTCTACCTGGTGGGCTCATCGAAGAACATGACCGGGGGATTGTTGACCAGCTCCAGCGCGATGGCCAGTCTTTTACACTGACCCCCAGACAGGGAGTTGGTGCGTGTCTGGGCACATTCCTGAAGACCCAGAGCTGTCAGAATCTCATCCACCTGGGACATCAGCAAAGATATGGCATCAAACAAACACACAATTTGCTGTAGATTTACACTGTAAAACCTAACAGTACATCTTAATAACAGAAGTAAGTTGAAATAACTTAAACTTTGGAAACGTTGTGGTCACTCATTGCCATCAGTTAAGATAACTCAAAAATGAATTAAATAAATGTTTGAAGCTGGTATAAGATGTCTGTGTTTGTATTGTGTTAAAGCAACTTAAAGTTGAGTTATTTAAGTTATGACAACTAAAATGGTTTAAGGCAATCGGTTTCCTAATATCAATTGAATAGCTAGAAGTTGTGACCGCTAGAATGTGATCATTTAATTTAGAGGAATAAAACTGAGTAACTTGAACTTAAGTGCTAACATTTATGTAAAGAAGATTCAATTTAGTTAGTGTGGCTTTATGCAAATTAATACATTCAACACTTTTTAAATAAGTCTGAAGGAAATACTACATATGAGTGTATAATATGTATTAGTTTTAAGTTCAGTTTACTGAATGAAATGGTACTATCACATTTATTTAACCAAGTTACCTTAACAATAAATATTTGAGTGACTTGAACCTCAATGGAATATTTCTTTACACTTGAATTGTTTGAGTTAATAAACTTAAATGGAAAACAGTGTCCTGTTTTACTTTGGTAAGTTTAAAAAAAAATATGTGATATAACTCCCTTAGTGGGAGGTATATATACAAATACACACACACATGTTGTACTATTGTGTTTTATGAAATGTTTTTTTTAAATATGTGATATCCCTTAGTCCTTAGAACTCCCTTAGCGGGAGGTATATACACATATATATATATACAAATAGGTATATATATATATAAAATTATATATATATATATATATATATATATATATATATATATATATATATATATATATATATATATATATATATATATATATATATATATATATATATATATATATATATATATATATATACATACAGGACTGTCTCAAAAAAATTAGAATATTGTGATAAAGTTATTTATTTTCTGTAATGCAATTAAAAAAACAAAAATGTCATACATTCTGGATTCATTACAAATCAACTGAAATATTGCAAGCCTTTTATTATTTTAATATAGCTGATTATGGCTTACAGTTCAAGATTAAGATTCCCAGAATATTCTAATTTTTTGAGATAGGATATTTGAGTTTTCTTAAGCTGTAAGCCATGATCAGCAATATTAAAATAATAAAAGGCTTGCAATATTTCAGTTGATTTGTAATGAATCCAGAATGTATGACATTTTTGCATTACAGAAAATAAAGGACTTTATCACAATATTTAAATTTTCTGAGACAGTCCTGTACAGATATATAGTTGTTTTGGAGTTATGTAATTAGTAAAACTGCTGAAGTATAAGATGCGTCATCTTTCTGCTGTCTTATGGCCTGATACAAGCACGGATATTGGACACGGTCATGTAAACATTTCCTGCTCTCAGACTTAGCTGACCTCAGTGATCTAGCGTTAACGTATCCAGACTTACAAGTTCCGTTTTGACCTGCATGCTCTCGTTCAGTTTCAGATTGGCAGAAACCTGCAAGAAAGACAGAACTCAGCACATATTCAGCCATTATTCTTGGATTCAGTGAGATACTGGGAGAACTTTTCTGGATCTTTTTCAGGACTTCACCATCATAGCCTCCCTTGCAGTGAGATGCGGCAGCAGCATGTCATCCTGCATGATGTAGCAGGACATCTTCCTGAAAGTCCTGAGGTCCCTCGGTCGGCCGTTCACCAGGATCTTGCCCTTCATACCGGTTTCCCTGTTTCCACAAAGGCAGCCAGCACATGGGCTCGTTCACGTAAACATGCATAATGTAATACACAGTCTGGGGAACTTGGGATAGTTACATGTAATAAATATGCTGTTTAGTGTGAACAGATAGGATTTTTTTGTTTGAATGTGTGTGTGACGCTTGAAATTAAAAGAAATGCTCAGAGTAACAAAAGAGCAAAAAAACTGTAGCATCATATTTAAGAAGAACCAATTACTCTCCAGCTAATCCAGAAGGATGCAGCCAGAGTAATGATGACGATTAGCAGGACAGATCATATTTCTACAATCCTAACCTTTCACTGTCCTTTACTGACTCTTGTATCTGCAATTGAATTTAAAATTATTCTTCTTACTTATACAGGACTGTCTCAGAAAATTTGAATATTGTGATAAAGTTCTTTATTTTCTGTAATGCAATTAAAAAAACAAAAATGTCATACATTCTGGCTGCTGCAAATCTTAAGTTTAAGATAAGGATTCCCAGAATATTCTAATTTTTTGAGATAGGATATTTGAGTTTTCTTAAGCTGTAAGCCATGATCAGCAATATTAATAATAAAAGGCTTGCAATATTTCAGTTGATTTGTAATGAATCCAGAATGTATGACATTTTTGTTTTTGTAATTGCATTACAGAAAATCACAATATTCGAATTTTCTGAGACAGTCCTGTACCTTACGCTCCTTCCCACCTTTAAGAATGTATAGTTCTCTATGATCCCAAAAAAGCACTTTGCTCTAAAACTGCAACTGCTATATCTTCAAAATTAGGCTTTAAACGTTCCTTTTTGTTTAAGTTTATAGTAAAGATGAACTCAGGTAGCCTGAACCCTCCATGATGCACTCTGCTCTTTCCCCATTCTGTTCTCTTAGCTCTTATGTACTGTACTTGTGTATATGTCATCATTATTGCAACTAACAATGTTCTCATTTTTGTCTTATAAGTAGATATCCCTGGTATGAATCGCTCTTCGTTTATATGTTTTTTCTTTCTCCTCATTTCAGACTAGACTGGTCGAGGCAGATGACCGACTGACCTCCCATGGTCCATCTGAGGGTTTTTTTTAACCCTGTTAAATAAGTTGTTTTTCTTTCTCTCTGAACTGTTGCCTTGTGCTTGAGACAAAGTGAGGATGCAAGGCAAGGTGCAGGGCTTCTTTGCAAGACAGTTTTTTAAATAAATGGCACTATAAATGCGCATGACATCACAGATGCGACTTCACAGCTGGTTACACCAACTGAGTGTCAGAAAGACTGAGTGGCAGAAAGACTGAGTGGCAGCATAAACCTCCAGTTTGAGCAACTCGAAAACATCTAAAATGGGAAAGAGCTGTTGTGCGATCGACTGTACTCATAGATTTAGCAAGAAATCGGAATTATGGTTTTACAGACTGCCGAAAAATAAGCTTGAGAGAGACAAATGGATCGCTGCAATTCACAGAAACAACTGGATTCCAGACACCGAAACGTGGATTTGCGGTTCCCATTTTATATCAGGTAATGTTGGATTTTTGGGTAGCTAACGTTAAACGGTCAAATCATAAAGTTCTGTATCCTCATCACTTTAATTTCTACAACAAATCGTGCCTTGAAGTAGGACCAAGCGTCAAGACTTTTGTAAGCCTTCAAGCTTTGCTTTGTGTATTTCCCCGGGGTAGAAATTAAGTACATATAAATATCAGGAAACTGGATTTGTGGACAAATATTAATGTCCATGGACCACTGGTTCTTGGGGTAACTGTACGGGTCACTGTCAAGTCCAACTGCCTTTAATTTAAGCCGATAATCGGCTGTTATCCCGTCTTCTCCACTAGTTGCAGCCATTTTTGCCACTCAGTGTGAGTAAGGGAGCGTGATCCAGTGGGGAAGTGACGTCAATGCAGACTCTCTATACCAACTTTGAATCTTGGCTTATTATAATGAATAAGATTAACTCAGTTGCAATGAACAAATACAAATACGTTTTTTGTCTCGTATATCATATGATTTGCCTTGAGCTGAAATGAGGAAAAACCAAAATCTCCTTTTTAGGGATCATGCAATTCAAAACCTCACCTGTATCCTGCCAGGATATTCATCAAAGTGGATTTCCCGGCTCCAGAGGGCCCCATGATGCCGATCAGCTCTCTGCTGCAAAATCGTCCCGACAGACACTTGAGGAGAGCTTTGTAACCTGATAGAGAAAACAAAAGCTCAATCATTTATATTGGTGTAGTTGCTCCAAAATGATTCTCATCAGTTATGATCTTACACTGCACACCAGGGTTTATATTTGAGTCATTTCAAATTGCCTGACCCTCCCAGTTCATCAAAACTTTAATTAAGTTCAATGGAGCTTGGAAACGTTAACTCTCCAGTTCAATTGCTTTCTGCATTATGATCTTGAGTGCATCATTGAGTTTATTATTACTAATGAGTTAGACACTTTCAAATGCAAAGAAGGACAGTACGCCGCCATCAGCCAGTATGACCTATATATTAATCATGAAGTAATTAGAAGAAAACTTAAATATCTTTCTTTTTTCAACACCTCTATTAAAAACATCAAAGAAAAAAAAAGATAATCCATCATGCAAAAAAAATCATGCACTTAAAATACTTCAAAAGTGATTTTCATGAGCACTTCAATCTTTATTAAAACATTTGTAATTTGTGAGCAGTCCAGAATAGCACATTTTAACCTTGTCTAACTACTGCAAACCACTTTCCTAAGTGCTTTACAATGTCTACTTGCTATGGCCGCCCCATATCCTCTAATACTCTACAGAATCAAAATCTGGTTGCAATAAACAATGAGGAGTGCTGGGGAAAGCGTAAAATTCTTTTCTGTGGTAGACAATTGACAACTAAACAGCTATACAACTACATTCGGAAGCACACAACATTATGTGTTGGGTTTTATGGGAAGTACTGTACGTGTTTCAAGCTAAATCAGTAAGGAATAAACTGAAAAATGTTTAAGTAAGAGTCAAACTTCTAAATCAAAATAAAACTTCTTAGCCTGACAGGTATTTAGAGTTGAGTTTTAGGAATTACAGAGTTACATGAAATGTACGTTTTCAGGAGTAATTTGGAGAAATCAGGAAGCCAGTTGTGTTAGTGGTAGTGTACCGGCCCCCTGCTGGTGCTTATCTAAAGTTTCTGTCTGAGTTTTCAGATTTCCTATTCCTATCTATTTATTGATCAGCTCAGACCAAGTCATCATAGTGAGTGACTTTAACATTCATATGGATGTTGACAGCAATAATCTTAAAGGGGACCTATTGTGGCATCTAATACCTATTTTAAACAGGCCTTGAATTTCTTAAAAACAAGCTTTTGATTGTTTTTGCTAAATAAATTAGAAATTCCGCCTCTGAGGAATGTCTTTATCTTCCTCTAACCTCATTATCTATGCAGGATTCTGAGTGGGCGGGGCTATGATAATGAGGCACTGTGCTGATTGGCTGCCTGAATGACCACTACGAAAAAATGGCGGAAGCTCCGGCCGGCGGAGTTGTTGTTGTTGTTCCGGCCAGAGTTAGTTGTGGGCGTGGTTTCACACATCGGAGGCCAACCGATGCAAATTGCATTTTGGTTACATAACGAAAGGGAGCAGAATCTTATTGGCTCGTAGATCCACATCACACTGGACGGCTCATCCGGGCGGCTGTACAGACACTGCAGAATTTGGTTGCTTTCCTCCTTCTCTGAGTTGGCAGGCTGAGGGGAGACCACTTTATATATTTTAAAGCAAGAAAAAAATGTGTTTTTTATAATAGGTCCCCTTTAAATTACCTTTAATTCTCTTGTAGAATCGATGGGCATCTCACATCTCACGTCTTAATCATACCCTCGATCTTGTCCTTGCCTACGGTGTAGAACCCGATAATCTGTTAGTATCGCCTGTAAAGTCCTTCCTATCTGACCACTATTTGAAGTTAATATTGTCAACGTTAAAGTGCAAGATAGGAGGTAATATTTTAGCAGATGTTGATGTCTGTAGACTCTTATCGTGCATGGAAAGAGTCTAACAGTATATAAAAAAGCCCTTTGCGAAGCTAGAACAGGTTATTATTCATCGTTGATAGAGTTAATAAAAGTAACCCATGTTTTCTGTTCAGCACTGTAGCCAGGCTGACAAAGAGTCACAACTCTGTTGAGCCGTGCATTCCTGCAGCTCTCAGTAGTGAAGACTTTATGAGCTTCTTTAGCAGTGAAATCATCAGAATTAAAGAATAAATCAACCAGGCCCACCGTGTAGCGGTTGTGGGGGTTTCTTCAGCTTTAGTGATTTCCCTAGGCTCTGACTTGACTCTGGACTGTTTCCATCCTATAGACCTCCCTGAGCTGACCTCAGTCTTCAATAGAGCTGAATCAACCACGTGTATGTTAGACCCCATCCCGACTTGACTACTCAAAAATGTTCTTTCTCCTATTGGCACAACAATACTGGACCAGATCAACGTATCCCTATACAGGATATGTGCCACTGGTTTTTAAAGTTGCAGTAATTAAACCTTTACTTAAAAAAACCTCTTGACCCAGACATTTTAGCTAATCATAGACCAATTTCCAACCTTCCATTTGCATCTAAATATCTGGAAAAGGTAGTTGCAAGCCAGTTATGTGACCATTTGTATAGAAATTATATTTGAAGTTGCATCATAGCACAGAGACAGCACTGGTTTGAGTCACGAATGACCTTCTTATGACCTCAGATAAGGGATTAGTGTCCATACTGGTTCTACTGGACCTCAGTGCTGCTTTCATGGCATCTTACTGCACAGGTTAGAGTATGTTGTTGGGATTAAAGGGACAACTCTACCTTGGTTTAAATCATATCTATCTGACAGGTTAAGGAGTGGAGTGGCCTAGTGGTTGGGGCTTCGGGCTCATGATCCCAGATTGGAAGTTGGTTCCATAGTAATGGTTCCTGATAGCAGAACGTCCGCCCTCCAAATCTACATTTGGATACTCTAGGAACTACGAGTAAACCTGCACTCCGAGAACGGAGAGCTCTGCCAGGAACATAAGGCACTATCAGGTCCTGCAAATAATGCGGAGCTAAGCCGGGCTTTGGGCTTTATATGCAAGTAATACCATTTTTTTTTTTTTTTTTTAATATTTTTATCCCGGTTTTTTCCCCATTTTATCACCCAGTGCTCCTACCTAACAGTCCTGGGCATTGCCATCCTCTACCAACCCCGGATGAGCCCCGCACTGAGCTCAGGTCTCCTCCTTGACCTGAGGAGTGAGCAGGCCGCATCTTTTCACCAGACAGGGTGGGGTTTCTCCGGCCGGACGTAGCGCGTGGAAGGATCACGTTATTCCGGCCGGATCCTCCCCACCCCATCTGGCGCCCCGGTTGGCCAGAGGGGGCATGTATAGCCCAGGACTGTTGCATGTTTTTGTGAGGTTAGCTCCCATTAGCTACCCAGGGGAACACGGGGAGAACATGCAAACTCCACACAGAAAGATCCTGCACTACCTGCTGCGCCACCGTGCCCCCTGTAATAACATTTTTTATTGGATTCCTGCCGGAGACGCTGTGGGCGCTGAAATGCGTGTTAAGTTCCCCAGACCCTGGGTGGGGTTGGCCAAAGGGCCTTTCTGTGTGGAGTTTGCATGTTCTCCCCATGTTCCCTTGGGTAGCTAATGTGAGCTACCCTCACAAAAACATGCAACAGTCCTGGGCTATACACTGCCCCCTCTGGTGGGGAGGATCTGGCCGGAGGATCACTCCTCAGGTTAAGGAGGAGACCTGAGCTCAGTGCAGGGCCTCCCGGGGTTGGTAGAGGGGAGCAATGCCCAGGGGCCTCATTTATAAAAGAGTGCGCAGGATTCATACTAAAAGTGCACGTAAAGCCAAAAGCCGAAAATGGCGGGCGCAAAAAAAATCTGGATTTATAAAACCCTGTGCACGCACACTTGCATGCAATGTTCGCTTTATAAATCACAGTCCAGCTGGAAGGTTGCACAGTTGAATTCGCCTCATATCCCGCCCTCTACACGCCCACTTCATACCATAAATAGGCAATGCAAAGTAGTATTTGCATATGAATGAGCCTGCTGAGCATGCGCAGCGGCTTCCTGCAGCCTGTTTGGGCATGAATGAGACGCGTCGAGCCACCGTGCCACTGAATTTCACGGAGACTGAGATGGAGATGTTGTGGATGAGGTGGAGGACAGGAAAACCACATTATTTGGTGGTCACAGTAAAAGTAGAAAAAGTATATAAATAGTATAAAATAAAGCGAGTTAGTGGCAGCACGCGTGAGTGCCACAGCGCACTGGGGACAGAGGGGACATGTCCCCCCCACTTTTCAAAATCATGTATTTGTCCCCCCCACTTTTTACAGTTTAAAAACTAATGGTAGGCTCAGCCTGTAATTGCCAGTCATCAAGACAGCCTGTGAGAAGGCCATGCGAAGACGGCCCGGCAGCCCCGCTCCCCCTCCACCCCTCCCCTCTCCCCTCAGAGCTGCTCAAGGTTGATTTATGGTTCCGCGTCACACCAACGCAGAGCCTACGGCGTAGGTGCGCGTCGCCGCGTACCCTACGGCGTAGGCTCTTTGTCGTTTTAACGCGGAAGCATAATTTAGGCTTACTCCCGCGCGTAAAGGTTTCTCGCTCGCGTAAAACTCATTATATATTTAAAAAAAAATCTGTGTCCCTTTAGGGGCTCCGTAGAGCCCCTAAACGCTCTACGGAGCCCCTCATTTTTTCTGTCCTCAGTCACTCTCCAGTTGTCTCGGTGGGTAACGAGGAGGTTCCCGGCGTGTCCTGGCACCGCGGCTGCAGCAGCAGCAGCACCAGAGTCCTGACTGACGCTGAGCTTCAAACACAGAGGTACACGATCAGTGCTATTATATTATAAGTCTGATATGTGATGACATTATTAAGAGTATGACATGAATCTGCAGGAGTTTTCGGTTAGTTTTTTCTTTTTAAATCCCAACCTTTGCGTAGAAGGTGGCTTGCGCATCTTTCAAGCCCTGTTTTGTGTGCAAGCAAGCTTTATAAATGAGGCCCCTGGACTGTTACTTAGGTAGGAGCACTGGCTGATAAAATGGGTAAAAAAAAAAATATATATATATATATATATATATATATATATATATATATATATATATATATATATATATATATATAAAAAGAATCACTGCATATATTGTCATTGCTATGCTGATGATACACAGCTCTATTTGATAAAACAGAGGTTACTATTTTTGGTCCCGAACACCTTAGGAAGGGATTAGATGGTGTTGCGATGGCTTCCAGTGCAACTGTGAGAAGCCTTGGTGTTGTTTTGATCAGGATTTGTCGTTTAAACAGCATATTAATCAGGATTGTAAAACAGCGTTTTTTCATCTCCATAAATTTGCAAAGATTAGATACATCCTCTCTCAGAGTGATGCTGAAAAACTTCACGCGTTTGTATCTTCTAGACTAGACTACTGTAATGTGTTATTAGCAGGATGTCCAGGTAATTCTCTGAAAATCCTCTAGCTGATCCAAAATGCAGCAGCGTGAGTGCTGACAAGAATCCACTGAGCAGTGCCCATCACTCCTCCTTCTCTTTCTTTTCTCAGTTATTAATTATAAGTATCTCATAACCATCATTGTTCTCCATTGTTCTTGTAGTTTGTTGTGCTGGTCACCCCCTGGTATACCTTTTATTGTTTTATGAGGTTCTATGAAAACAGCAGTACAACCAGATACCTCTTCCCACCTTGCATTAGGGGTTCAGTATGCCACCATACATGAATAAAACAGCAGAACGATGGTGCCCCTCCTTTCTCACAAAGTGATTACATCAGACAACCTCCACCCAAACGGAGGAGCCGCCTGCTGTCAGTGAAGCTGTTGGTCATGTGGCGCATGCTGATGATCTAACCCAAAACTGTAGGCCATACACAACAAGCACCGTATCTGTGTGAGACTGCAAGCCCATCCTTTTGTGTCATGAGATCCAGAGTGTATGAAGCTCATCTCAGGGTCCACTGCTGCCACCACATGACTCAACATCATGTGAGATTCCAGGTCAGTCTTGTTCAATGTGTAATCCCAAAGTAACCGTTAAGATTCTTATGAGGGGTGGCCATCACATCTAAAATTGAAGCCTTAATGACAAACAAGATTTTTTATTTTTTTTACTTTGTCTGCATATATATTAATGGTTAATACCAAGTTGGCATAAGGCATATATTCATTTTTAATATATAATATATATGATATATATTTTAATATATGATATATATTTATTTCATTTATATATATATATATTAAAATATATATGATATATTATATATAAAAATGAATATATGCCTTATATGTGTATGTATATGTGTATGTGTATATATATATATATATATATATATATATATATATATATATATATATATATATATATATATATATACTTTAAAACATTTTTTTTTAAATTAAATGTTAAGGGGAGGGGGGACAAACAAGATATTAAAGGAAGCTTTTTTCGCTGAAAAACTTTTCTAAAGCTTTAAATTTAATTGTCAAGAAGAATCTAAATTTAGATTTTGTCCTTTTTTTGGCTTACATTTTATAACCCTCCTCGGACTTTCAGGTCTTCTGGTGGAATTTATTTTAACCATTCCAAGAGTTAAAAACAAAACCATGCAGTGAAGCCTCCCTTTTCTATTACTATCTATCTACCAGAACCCGAGAACAGCTGGAAGTCTGGACGATTTTAAAAGGCAACTCAAGACGGATCTTTCTAATTTAGTTTTTAATTAAGTTTTCACTTAGATTTTAAATTTATGATTTAATAATATTTCAGAGTGTTATTGGGATTTGCGTTATTTATATATATCTATGTGTGTAAACATGTATACAGTACATATACATACATATACATAATAAATAAATATATATATATATATATATATATATATATATATAGTCATGAACCGGGCCGCACGGCCATGACAAAGAGGGAGACGCAACACAAGGAAAGCCAATCAAAAATGGTTTTTATTAAATAATACCAAATAAACCTAAAAGAAGAACCTTAATTAAGTATGGCGTGTGTAGTCAGTAGATCAGTGGTGTAAGTGAGTGCATGCGGGAAAACATGTGGGTGTATGTGTGTAAGGTGTAAAACTAAAGCAAACCACAAACAAAATGCTGCATCAGGGATGAGAGAGAGGGGAGAAGTGAGCAGCCAGAGCTTTTTAAAGGCTCATTGAGCACAGGTGCTGCCACTTCTCTGATGACCCTCAGCCCCTCCCACTGCTACCTGCAAGGGAGAAGACCAGCCACAAGGCAGGAATGCAAAGAGGGTCGTCACAATATATATATATATATATATATATATATATATATATATATATATATATATATATATATATATATATATATATATATATATATATATATATATATATATGTTCTAACTTTATTTATTCATTTATTTTTATACATATATTAAATATTAATTGATGTACTTAATTACTATTATATACTATTTTTTTGGGGTAATTCTTCAGTGTCTAAAAAAGACTGAAGATCAGTGTTTCCTCAAGATTTCATATTAGTTGCATTAGTTGCACAGCATCCCAGAAGTGTGGTTTTTGCTCTGCCAATCTCACGTTTGGTTATACGCTTGTCCGGTGGCATCCAGAGGCACTTTTTCTGTCGGTACCCGGAAATCCAAGTCAAATACAGAGGAAGTGGACTAATTCTTTCTATTGAAGAGGAACATAATCAGGATGGCTGGCCAAGTTATAATATGTGTCCTTTAACCCATTGGTGTCACTTTGTTAGCGCTTTTGAGACAGATTTTGTGAAGTGATGTGCTCCTTTATCTACAGACATTATTTAAAAAAACAACAACATTATATTCAAGATTATGACATCACAAAATGAATGAATTCCTCTGTGGCTTAATAGATAAAGAGCCTATAGATAAAACGGTTCAACATGAGTCTTGTGAAAAGCAGTGAAGGAGACTGGATGTGACACTGGAGCAGTGGAGCGGACAAAGAAACTCCAGACAAAACTGCTCAGAGCAGTAGGCCACTCAATGATATTTCATGCATGTATTTTTTTTGCAAATTTCCTGTTGCTATTCTCAGTTTTATCATTTAATTGGCACACTCTGGGATCAACACTTTGAGAAGTCCTGCCTTAAGGAGGATGCTCTGCCTGTTGAGTAGCCTGAAGGGGAATTAGCCAACAATAAACCAGCAGCTGCATACAAACTACCATAATACCTGAAAAGATAAATTAATTAATAAAAGCTTTTTTTCATGTCTTTTCCTCTTCTTGGTCTGAAAAGGGTTTCTTGAGGAAAACCTTTTGGCATACACTGCCAGAGAGTTGCTGCTTTGTTGTATTATTTCACAATTTGTGATGTAGGCCTATAGCTCAAAGAAGACATTAAAATAAAGAAGGAACTTTTCTTTCCGATCAAAAGGCAGCTCCCCACAGACCACACTACGACTTGAACTTCAATAGTTCCGTTGAAAATCTCGGAAGACTACTGCTACACTTAGCTAGCTACATAACTCTGCTAAACTGGTTGAGATTGGTATATTTTTATCTAGTTATTATCAAACAGTAGGGGCTGCTAGTGTACTATTTTTCAAGCTTTTGAAAAGAACTTATTTGTTTTAGGGCCAATCCCAATACACCCCCTACTTTCTTCCACTCGCCCTCCCTCACTACCACTACCCCTAAAAAAGAAGCCACAGATTTTAGGGCACTTGAAATCTTCCCAGGGCCCTGTCCCAATACTCCCACTACTCCTACTTTCAGCACCACCACTAAAATCAGGAAGCTGAGAGCCAAAAGCTGTTTTAATTTCAGCTGTAGCGCTGTTAATATGCCACTTTATTAAGCTTTAATAATAATTTAATAATTAAGCTTTAATATTTCTTCAGGCGTAAAAGTAACCGTTAAGATCCCCAACCTGGGCTCAGTTTATCCAAATAACTCCTGTTAAGAAATTTGATCTGATGTTTTCCGGGATGAGAAGACCGCGGTGCAGCAGCAGCAGCAGCAGCAGCCGGAGTACAGACGTGATCGCCGGGTCAACCTGCGCCGTCGTCCCGGGGAGAAACCTGCAGCTCTGTGGAGAATTACCGCTGGCTGAAATAAATCATTTAGGAAGATAAATGTTGGTTTAATAGATGAAATCTAACAGTTGTAGCTACGCCTGTTAAGAAATTTGCTCCGATAATTTCGTGATTTCTGCCTGCCGGCTCCGGAGCTGATTTATGGGTCTGCGTTAAATCGACACAGAGCCTACGGCGTAGGGTACGGCGTACGGTGCGCGTTGCTGCGTAACCAACGCCGTAGGCTCTGCGTTGGTGTAATGCGGAACCATAAATCAGCCTTTATTCTGGCGAGGTTTGAAAAAGACTTCGCAACAATTGTGATTATATACATTCACTGAGTGAATATTATGAAAGTAAAATATATATTTCTTGCTAGAAATGTAATCAAAACGCATTTTTATGCAGAAACTAACTCAAAATATTGGTTTTATTCACAAAAAAATAAGAAATGTCCGCCATGTTTTTGTTTTTTTGATTCAGTCCGCAAATGACGATGAAAAGCATTCTGGGAAATTTTTCTGGCCCTAGTTCAACTAGTGAGCACCCTCGATCCGTAGGGACAGATTCATAGCCACTACACTCGTTTTCTTCACTCCCCCTAGGTGAAAAGAGGAAATGGGACACCACTACCCTCACCGGAACGTGCAAAATTTAGGGGTAGGGCTGAAAACTAGGGGTAGTGTGAGTATTGGGACAGGGCCTTAGAATGCCTAGAAGATAGTAATCCAAGATCGTCAAAACCATTCTTCACACAGCAAACACAGGAGCTAAGGCTGTAACATCTGTTTTACCCGTGTGTCAACACTGCACTACCTAGACTCTGATTCATATGCCATTTACGTGGTTCATGAATATTTATAGCCACTTTTCCAGAAAACAACAAAAACAATGGTTATTGCTTCCGTCAGTCAATAAAATCTACGTGACTGTGTGCCATGGTAATGATGATGATCATGATAATGTGTTTTAAACCAAAGTTAAGGAGGCATAGAGCATGTGAATTGTAAACTAAGATTTTATCTTGCTTTAAAACAAACATTTCCTGCTCTTCCTCCCTCCTCCCTGACTCTTTCCCTTTTCAAGGCTCGGCCAGAATTTCTCCAGCTATCCGTGGGGAGGAGAATACAGTCAACATTAAAGCAGGTCACAGAAGCTTCATCCTCACCTCAATAAATAACTGGCTTCACCACGCAAATCCTTCGTCAACCAATGCAGATGTTCAAACTGGACCCAGCCTTCATGAGTCCTTTTACAATAAAATACATAACTCTAGGTTTATTGCATTTACAATATCCTCCTCTCTTCAGGCTTGTCGCAGAGCTTTTAAGACATGACTCATAAGCGTTTCAGTGGCTCAAAGATTAAACCACATTAAAATACCCGTGACGTCACGGGCTCAAGGCTTATGGTTCATGTTGCATGCTATCCTCTCTCCTTTCTACCAGTTCTTTTATTGCATATTTTTTGGAAGAATACAGTGAAATTATGTGTTTTTCCAAGGCAGAACTAATCACTGGCTATTAAATCACACAGCAGAAGAGCAGAATGAACCTTTGTGTGATTACAACATAATATACAGCTTGGATCAGACGGTCAGATTTGGGTTGGTAGCCCAGGCCTCAAAATTACAGTGAGCCAGTAGGTGATTTGAAGGACAAGTGACATCTCTTCTGTTAGCAAAATAGTGAAAAGTAATTCCCCTTGCTCACCTGTACCCCAATTCCTTGTTGGCAGAGAGAGTAAACCTGATTCATTGATCTTTTATCGAACTGGCCTTTGTTTTTGGAATCAGCTTTGTACAGGGGGATTCTTATTGAACCCTTTTCTCAGTCAGTCAGTCAGTCAGTCAGTCAGTCAGTCAGTCAGTCAGTCAGTCAGTCAGTCAGTCAGTCAGTCAGTCAGTCAGTCAGTCAGTCAGTCAGTCAGTCAGTCTATATACTGTATATCCATGAATAGACGTGCAATCTTCATGATTGGGATTGAAACAGATATAGAAAATCAATTTTTCATAGATATACACAGGTAACTTAAATACATAAATACAACCTCATATGAATAACGGCACATGACATTTCAACACTGTATTAGTGCATATACAGGACTGTCTCAGAAAATTAGAATATTGTGATAAAGTCCTTTATTTTCTGTAATGCAAAAATGTCATACATTCTGGATTCATTACAAATTAACTGAAATATTGCAAGCCTTTTATTATTTTAATATTGCTGATCATGGTTTACAGCTTAAGAAAACTCAAATATCCTATCTCAAAAAATTAGAATATTCTGGGAATCTTAATCTTAAACTCTAAGCCATAATCAGCAATATCAATAAAAGGCTTGCAATATTTCAGTTGATTTGTAATGGATCCAGAATTTATGACATTTTTGTTTTTTTAATTGCATTACAGAAAATAAAGAACTTTATCACAATATTCTAATTTTCTGAGACAGTCCTGTATACTACCAGTAAAAATGTTGAATTTTAACAAATGTTTGGCTTGTAGTGTATATATAATAATGCACTCCATAATGCACTCTCCACTTTTTTTTCATGTGTCCAAATGATCTCATGATCTCAGAAATCTTCACTGTGCAACTGCCTGTCAAAGCTAAGCTGACATATTCCTTCCACAGAGAAGAGGTTTTCTCTTGGGTACACCTCCAAACATGCTCCATACTTGTGCAGTCTTAGTAGTGCTATGAAATGTAATATTTAAAATATTAACCAAGGGATATGTAATATTCAACAATCTTTATATAAGGTAAACATATAAAAGTTCAGGATTATCCCTGAATGCAGGCATTGTGATGTAGAATTGACAAATTGGTTTGATTGACTGCACGAATCAACACAGATTACTTTTGTTAATACTGTATTTGACCCGGTCTTTGTACGTTTTGACCGTATAGAAACGTAATTCTCGTCAGTTGTGTGAAATAAGACCTGGAAACAGACATTGTGGCCTAGAATTGTCAAATTGGTTTAATTCACTGTACGAATTGTTACAGATTACTTTTTGTAATACTGTATTTGACCTGGTCTTGTAATGTAATTCTTGCCATTGTAAGAATGAGATGTACCTGCTGTACTCTACTGCCCTTACTTTGTAACAACTTGTGCTTTTTATTATTAGGGCCCGAGCACTTGCAGTGCGAAGGCCCTATTGTATCTGTAGGAATTTTTCTTTCTTTCTTTTTCTTCTGACGAAAGGAGGGCCTTTTTGCCCCCCTAAACGTCCCCAAAAAGTCACCAAATTTTGCATGCAAGTCAGGCCTGGTGAAAAATTTGATATTTAATGGTTTGCATTAATGGGCGTGGCAAAATGGCTCAACAGCGCCCCCTTGAAAACTTTGTGCCTCAAGCCCCACAATATGGTTTGTCGTACATGCACGAAAATCGGTACACACCTGTATCATGGCGCAACTTAAACAAAAGTCTCTTGGGGTCATGCCCGAAACCGAACAGGATGTCGGCCATTTTGAATTAAACGTGTCATTTTGGCGAAATGTATGCCATTCCTTTGGCAGTTAATTCAGCCCGAACCGTAACGTGCACCCAGGTGTGTTATACATAAAAATGTGCGTTTCCATCGTGCGACACCACGCATTACTTTTCTCTTTCAAAAGCGTTACCGTGGAGACGCTAGACGCAAAAAAGCGCGGCCACCCTTCATCTGATTGGTTCAGACAGAAAAGACTTTGAGCCTCAAGCCCCATAATACGGTTTGACGTACATGAACGAAAATCGGTACACACCTGTATCATGTCGCAACTAAAAGAAAAGTCTCTTGGCGCCATGGCCGAAACCGAACAGGAAGTCGGCCATTTTGAACATTCTGAATTAATCGCGTAATTTTGGAGCAATATATTCCATTCCTTCGAGAGTTAATTCAGCTTGAACCGTATCGTGAACCCAGATGTGTTATACATCAAAATGTGCGTCTCCATCCTGCGACTACACGCATTACTTTTCTCTTTCAAAAGTGTTACCGTGGCGACGCTAGACGCCAACAAGCGCACCCCCCCTTCATCTGATTGGTCCATATTTGATAGTTCCCTAAAAGGCACCAAATTTGGCATGCAAGCCAGGCCTGGCGATAAATTTGATATTTCATGGTTTGCATTAATGGGCGTGGCAAAATGGTTCAACAGCGCCCCCTAGAAAAAACTTTGTGCCTCAAGCCCCACAATACGGTTTGACGTACATGCACGAAAATCGCTACACACCTGTATCATGGCACAACTTAAAGAAAAGTCTCTTGGAGCCATGGCCGAAACCGAACAGGATGTCGGCCATTTTGAATACATTGTGTCATTTTGGCGAAATTTATGCCATTCCTTCGGCAGTTAATTCAGCCCGAACCGTAACGTGCCCCCAGGTGTGTTATACATCAAAATGTGCGTCTACATCCTGCGACACCACGCATTACTTTTCTCTTTCAAAAGTGTTACCATGGCGACGCTAGACGCCAAAAGGCGCGCCCCCCCTTCATGTGATTGGTCCATATTTGATAGTTCTCCAAAAGTCACCAAATTTTGCATGCAAGCCAGACTTGGCGATACATTTGATATTTCATGGCTTGCATTAATGGGCGTGGCCTAACGGCTCAACAGCGCCCCCTAGAATACTTTTCTCTGCCATAACTTTTGAATGGTTTGACATAGAGAGTTGTGGGTGGTGTCATGGGACTCTGTAATGAGTCCTTAAGCTTCGTTGGCCTTAATTAGCCCCGCCCCTTTTTCTGATTGGTTGTCCCTTTTTTCTGCTATAACTTTTCAATGGTTTGACATAGGAAGTCGTGGGTGGTGTCATTTCTGATACTTATGGGGGGCGGTGGCCGTGAGTGCGAGGGCCCGTTCATTGCTGCTTGCAGCTTTAATTTTACCTCTTTTCTTATCATTTTATTTCATCTTATTTGTTATTTACTGTTTAATTGTGTCTTGCCGCTTTTAATGTTGATGTAAAGCACTTTGAATTACCCTTTGTTAAATTGTGCTATACAAATAAACTTTCCTTGCCATACGTGGATATCATTTTCTTTGTAGGTAACTTGTGCAGAGGGCCACAGCAGTAAATGTGAAGGGAAGCAGAAAAGGATAAAGTGCAGCTGGGTTGAAATGAATAGAGCACAGAACAATATACTTGTCGGCTCCTCTGCACACGTGAGGAGAAGAAGGAGCTCCCAGGTCAAAAAGTAGAAATCAGTGGATGATTTTGATGGCATGGCTAATGAAGACAAACATGTGCAGCTTTGCATAAACAAAAGCCAATTCATTGATTTCAGTATTGATTGATTTGGTCATATTCCTTGTTGATACACTCCATACACTCAGGTTTCACAGTGTAACAGCAGACACTCCTCTGTCAGGCTTTCCCCGGTGCACATCAATATTACACAAGACCAAAAATAGGCATCACCCCACCTGCTATGTGCTGGTTTTCATAGAATAACATGTGGAGAATTCTATTCAAAATACAGGTGCAAATAAACATGTAGATATGTACATTTACTAATATATGTAGATATATAGATGTATATTATGTATATAGATATGTTATATGTAGGTATGTATATGGATATATTGAGTTCTATTATACGTACAGTATTTGTGTATCTATATCTCTATTAATATATACTGATTTATAGTTATATGTAGATATGTCGATATATAGATTATTAGTAATTGTTATGTATATAATTGGAGGTAAATATATGAACCAGTATATATAGCATATCTACTCTTATATAGTTATTCAAGTATATTGTTATACCATTGGTGTCTATTGTTCTCTATTATATTGTAGTATTATAGTAAAGTAATGATAATGTAATTCTAATTACATTATAATTACTTCTATTAGGTCATACATACATAGTAGCACAACTAAATGCTGGGCGTTTGTTTTATTTTCTTTTGTTTGCCTTGATTTGTTTGATTTTGACTATATTTATATATACATATAATTGAGTATTATATCACTGTATAGAACAGTTATTAAAGTAGGTATTTTTTTTATAAGTAAGCTTATTGAAACTCGTCTTGTTACATGTAAGAATGTATGTAAGATTCAGGGGTAGGACTGGATAAGTGTTTACTTCAATCCTACTCCGTTTCAAGCATGTTGGTGGATCCGTGAGGTCTCCCCAAGTGCTGTACATATATAAATAATATATGTGTGTGTGTATATATATATACAGTATATATATATATATATATATATATATATATATATATATATATATATATATATATATATATATATATATATATATATATATGTATATTTGTATTCTGTTTTTACTTTTTTGTACTCTTTTTTTAAAATCAAATCAAATTAAAGGGCAGTCTATTTGACAAGCGGAGACGACTAAAGTCTGAAATTTGATCATTAAAGGTGGTTAGTTTATACACTGACCATATGTCATGAACGGATCAATTGCTGACTGGACTCACAGCTATTAGCGCACAACACAAGGAGAAGAAATGCAGGCAGTGTGCCAACCTGCTAGTGTAAATTATTTACCATGTCTAAACTCTGCTGAGTGCGGCAAAGCTTGCAGGCCCACTGGCTACTGGCCACTGGCCGCTCCAGCATCCCTGTGGAAGTGGGAAATACTGGGCTGTGCTACGTGTGTCAGAACAACGGGCTGAAGCAATGAAAACGGCACTGAGGACCATGCATTTCTTAAATGTCATGAAGGCTCCCTTAAAATGTAAAAACTGTGTTGAAAAAAAATTATTTTCCAATTCTAAATCGATTCTCATATTAATTCCTAAAAATCGATTTGTATGTCTAAAGATCGTTTTTTTTTCATTATTACATTTTCACTCTGTGGACTTTAATCCCAGTAGTCACGTCATTTAATTCATACATGCGCTGTTGAGCTGTTGCGATTTCTCTCTTTTTTTGCACTTTAAATGGATATTGAAAGGCATATTTGAGTTATTTATTTCATACAAATAACTTTTGGTATTTTTTTGTTTATGCCCGAATGTTTTGTCGGACACGAGAATAACTACTGCCAGGTTTTTGCCTTTAAATATGTTTAAAAGTATGAAAACATTAATGTTTTCAGTTATAATTGCATAAATTGTCTATATTTCATGGCTTTATATACTTTCTTGGGGTACATTTGCATAAAATGCTAAAAACCAAATTCTCAAAAGTTAAAAACCCCAAAAAAACAGAAAATGGAAAAATTAAAAAGGAATGTGGGAAAAACTAAAACCGATTTCATCCGTCTCTGTTTCCTCCCTGGATCTGTTTGGTAATTCTGCCTCATGATGTTTCTGAAAGCAGTTCTATCAGCATTCTGGGAGGTGATTGGTCCTTACAGCATCATTAGCTGCCAATACTTGCTGTTGAATCTCAATATAATACTAGTATCAATATTTTGCAGAACTACAGTCATATAATTCATGCAACAGCTCAAACAACAGTTTTAATAACACTAACCAAATCAATATCAGAATCGAATCGGATCGAATCAAATCCTGATAATCAATTCTGAATCTTAAGAATCGGAATCGAATTGATTCTTGACATTTGAATGGATGCTCAAGCCCTAATCACCGATGTGTTAGTGTTTATAGTTGTGTTAGTGTTAGTTAGTGTTTAGTAAACCTCTAGCTGGTGTTGGTAAATCTTTAGGTAGTGTAAACTCTAGTGTGTTAGAGTCGCTCCTGTAGTTTCTTGTGCTGGCCCCCCCTTTTCTCCTCTTTTTTCCCTTTTGTCCATGTTGCAGCATCCTCTGCCAGTGGCAAGGAGCATCTCTGAATGCACAACACCGGAACCTGCAGCGTGGGAGTGAGAGGTGCAGGGTAACGGCCCGGTCAGGCGGGGGAGAGATTTGTCCGTCAAGACTCCTCTCCCTGGCCCTGCCCCTTCTCAACCTTTCCCCGACCCTGAACCCAACCTGGGGCTTGCTGATTGGGCCGGAGCTTCGGGAGCTGCGTGCTGGCCTGCGGTCCCCACCCCCGGTCATCCCGTTGCTGCTTCCACCTGCCTGCTGTGCTGTTGCCGTCCCTGACCCCCCAGTCTGGCCCTCGGCAGGAGGGTCCCCCCATATGATCCAGGTCCTGCTCAAGGTTTTTTCCCTCCTAAAGGGGAGTTTTTCCTTGCCACTGTTTGGCTTAAGGTTTTTCTCCCACTAGGGGAGTTTTTACCCACCATTGTTTATGTAATAACTGCTCGGGGGTTTATGTTCAGGTCTCTGGAAAGCGTCTAGAGACAACTTTTGTTGTATTAGACGCTATATAAATAAAATTGAATTGAATTGAATTGAATTGATGTTGTTTGCATCCCCCACCGTGACCTGAGCTTGCAGTACCTCTTCTCCTCCACCAATGACCCTCCCGGATGGTGTACGAGAGCTCTTTGAACTCCAGGTCCACGGTGGAGCGGCGTGGGAGGTGGGAGAAGCGCTGAGCCTCTGTGATGTGGTTCTCCACTTTCTTCAGGTGGGTGAGCAGCGGCGCCTCCTGGGGGGCTCCTCCAGGGAGCTTGGTCTCCTCCATGGGGATGCTGACCGAGCCCTGCTCCAGCGTTCTCTCAGCCATGATCACAGGCTGCAGAGGAGAAGAGAGAACATTAATAACATATGTCTTGTAATAACCTTCTCCCACTATTATTTGCTGATGACACCAGTCCTGTAGCTGTCCATGATGACTTCCAGTCTCTCATCACATGTGTAAATCATGAATTATCAACTATTTCTAATTGGTCCCAGATCAATAAGCTAACTCTAAATGTAAATAAATCTAACTTTATGATCTTCTGCAACAAAAATAAACCTTGTGCAAAAGAAGAAGATAAAATATTCAATAACGGAACTGAAATCCTTCAAGTATCACACACAAAATTTCTGGGTGTTGTTTTGGATGAAAGTCTAAATTGGAATAATCATATTATTCAAGTTTGCAAAAGATCAATGAAAATGCTTGGCATACTGAAAAAGGTTTGTCCCTTGATCCATCCCTCTGCTCACTGGACTGTATTATAGTTTACTATTTCCACATATGAATTACTGCAATATTGTCTGGTCTGCAATTTATCCAACTTTTCTCAACAAATTACTGATAATCCAAAAAGGATTCTTAAGAACGAGTCTGACACCAACCATCTGCACCTCTTTTTATGAAATATTCACTATTATCCATTCATAAACTTAATGCTTTTCCCTCATGCTTGTTTGTGCATAAGTTTATCAATACAAAACAAGATCTTCCTGTCACTTTCCAGCAGTTTTTTACTTTTTCATCTGATTTTAATCCATATCCAACTAGACACAGTGGCTTCTTCATTTACCCTTCTGTCGAACATCTGGTCATCAATTTAATATTACATTTAGATCCAAAACTCTGGAATAACTTGAATGTGTCGCTGTAATCCAGACCTTGTATTCATGTTCTCTTTTACGTTTATATTTATAATTTTTTTAATTTATTGTACATTATCTTTGTTATTTCATCACAGTTGTTGATGGGAGTGGAACTCTGTACAAGCCCTTCGGGCTTTGTTCCTTCCATGCACTGTTTAAAAAAAATAAATTGTGCTAAATAAATAAATAAATGAAGAGATGTGTCAGTCCATGGTCTGAAGGAAAACAGTTCAACCCCTCCTCAAAGTCTTCCCATTTTATAAATTAGGGATCTCAGATGCTAATCAATATTCATCTGAAAAATGAATCACCTTCTACAGAATGTACAAGTTATACCCTTAATTCATTTGTGAGGAAAAACAAAAACACACGTGTGGCTGGCAGAGCTGGTTCATACGTTGAGTACAATAAATACAGCCAGAAATCAGCTTAACGACAGACACAAGGAATTTCATAGATTAGCATTGATTATTTTGAATAATATTGCATAGCGTCACGAAAAATGGGCCTCCACTGGAAACCATTTTCTCAAGCAATAATTGCACACCAAAAGTGTGTTCCAGGAAGGGTTTTAGTCAAACTGCAGACATCATCTTAAAAGTAGGTGCTGGATATGATTTGATTAGCGTTACATCCATGGACTGGCTGCTTAAAGTGAAGGAGATTGAGAGCATGAAGATCTGGGATCTGGTTTCAGTCCTGCAGCACACACACAGTCCGGTACTGCTGATTCACATGTATTTCCAGTCTGAGGAGTGAGCCATCAAGTGCTTGATAGTCCATCAAGTTTTCAATAATGTGAGACTGAAACAGCATGTTTTGTCAGCTGTATCAGCATACAGTCAGGACATCTTCATGGCTGAACGATATTAACATAGTTTTGGTGAATGACTAGTTAAAGATGACATATTGTGAAGAAAATTAGAAAAAATTGCTTGAAGGTATACTGTATATTTAATTTTTTCAAGTGATTCCCAAATCAAAAAGGTCCACTGTATGATAATCCTGCCACTTTGTTTAAGCAGCTTAAGTCTGAAAAGATGTCTCTCTGGGAGTTGTCCGGACATGAAAGATACTTTGACATCACACATTAGTCCAAACATTCATCATCCTTATCTTTATCTACACAAAACCTCAAATTTGCTGCATTTGCTGTACCTCAGAAATGGGTAGTGTACTTGTAATATCTATTTCAAAACACATAGCCTACAACCCTTGGAGAAAAGAAGTGGAGTCAAAATTGAGTGTCTGCCTCAAAACGGGCTGCGGTGAAGAGATCAGTAAATACAATGGACGTATAAGAAGAACTAGACAAACTGCCATGACATCATCAATGGATTTTCTGAAGAGCTTGTGAAGCCTCTCGCTGGCTGTATTGCATAATGCCATGTTGCAGGTGGGTGGAATGAGAGCCACCTCATTCCTATCTCTGAATCTCTACGAAACCTATGATGCTAATTAATATGACTTCACAATCAGTCTGATCAAGTCCTTCCAAACCACTTCATTGCAAGTGTCGATACCAAAATGACATTTGAAACAAGTACCACCAAAACTGAAAGCAGGCGGTCAATCAGCCCGCTGGAGGATTACTTAAAGCCGAGCCAGGCCAGAGGAGCTGCAGAGCTGCCGCCAAGGGTTTCTCTCGTTTAAAAATGTCATTTTGTTGGCAACATCGGAAATGACCACTGCATTCACAGCTTAGAGGTTAGGGCCGTGCTAAGAGCAAATAATCAAAAATGATGACAGCTAGCCATTGGCTGTTCTGACCACCAATCAAAACACCACACCCCTTATTAAATATGAATTCATTGGTTTATATAGACTGTCTCAGAAAATTAGAATATTGTGATTTTCTGTAATGCAATTACAAAAACAGAAATGTCATACATTCTGGATTCATTTCAAATCAACTTAAATATTGCAAGCCTTTTATTATTTTAATATTGCTGATCATGGTTTACAGCTTAAGAAAACTCAAATATCCTATCTAAAAAAATTTGAATATTCTGGGAATCTTAATCTTAAACTGTAAACCATAATCAGCAATATTAAAATAATAAAAGGCTTGCAATATTTCAGTTGATTTGTAATGAATCCAGAATGTATGACATTTTTGTTTTTTTTATTGCATTACAGAAAATAAAGAACTTCATCACAATATTCTAATTTTCTGAGACAGTCCTGTAATTTTACCTGATGTACTACAACCTAAATAAATAACTGATTCACCTGCCATACAGTTGTCATTGATGTGAAATCTATCTAGATAACAAAAACCTTTATTTGTTCTTTTCCATTTTTCTTTCATCACCCTGTAAATCTGCTCATTTCTGTTGCAAAGCTGTACATTTTAAGATATTTATAATGGAACTTGACTCACTTTTGAAGCCTGCTCCTTGTGGTCAGTTGAGGAGCTACAGCTTTCTTATTTCCACATTAGCTTCAGCGTGAAACGTTAACAGGAGGGTTTTAGTTTTGTATGTTGTACTTTGACCGAAACACGTCACAAGCATTTCATTCAGACCTCGGGAAGCTGTTTCAGATGTAAAATAAAAACAGACAAAATGACACCACACGTTTATCTTCAATAGTTGTAGTAACAACAAAAGATCTAGGCTATTTAAAAGGAACTGTGAGCATGATTTAAATTAGTCTTTTAAAAGTGACTCAAGTGGCCTTCTTCAGTTCAGGTATTCTAGTTGTCAGCGTAATATCCTTGATTTTAAGGTTTCTGCACAAATAAACTACATGCTCTTCTATTCAAAATACTTTCATAGTTACGCTATGAATGGATTTGAACAAATGAAAGTGTTATAACTCTACAGAAGGATTAAAGAAAGTCATTTTTGTTCATTAATCACTAAGCACTGAACTTGTGCCTTGCAACATTTGCTTGATGACTCACACTTCTTAAGTCAACATATCAGCACGAACCTCAGCCTCCAGATTAATGTGGTCAGTGGTTCAAAAGAAGAGGTTGTTCTGTTCCAAAGGTAAGCTTTTATAGGCTACAACACACTTTTCTCAATTTCTTTTCCCACTAGACTTATTTAGGACAATATATACTGTATCTGTGGAATTGAGAGGAAAGGAAACTGCTTTTTTGAATACAAAAAGCAAAAATGATACATTTCACATGGCAGTCAACTCAAATGTTAGGTCCAGCAAATCAAAGTCAAAGATCCTCCCGAATGGCTCTGATCCAAACCCCTAAAGCGGTGGGAGCTCAGACCATTGGCATTTTACAATGAAGGGTCCATCAGCAAATAAAGGAATGAAATACCTAGATAGACAGGAACAGTATTCTTTTCAGTCTCATGGTGTTGATAGAAAAAAACTTGATTCTGTACAATTATCTAATAAATAATTGAGAAATTGATTATATATGTCTGAGGTTTGCACAATTACCAATCAGCACATCCTCACAGAGCCCGCACTTCCATCACTGGACATTAAGTAGAGAAGGAAACTTTAGAATAATGCCATACTAACAACTTTACGAATGAAAACTGCTCACGTTCCCACTACAAACACTGTCACACAACGCCCTGCAGTCTTGTAGTATCGCCCGGCTATCGATAACCCACGGTAGCCTGTGTGTAATGAAATATCTTCACGTGAAGAAGACTTGTGATGAAAACTGACCATGGCTTTTATTGATCTCCCTGCCATTAGTGAATTTCCATTACCAGCCTTTCTTTTAATCCCTGTAAAACACTGGCAGGCTTCAAAGGCCTCTCAGTCAGAGGAAGGCGCTCACGTGGCCTGCATGGACACGTGAGCGCGCAGCCATAGTAAAAGTCTCCTAAGAGGATGAAATACGCTCATCAGATGGAACTGTGAAGCTTTGCAGTATCCTACGAGGTGATGCTGCGCTCTGTGACCTGTCACTGATGAGGGATGGAGAGCAGGGAGCGTTAAAGTACCCAGAGGCTGATATCCTATTTCATCACAAAAACTTTCCACGTCAATCAAATTAAATCAAAATCGAACTTTGAGGCAACATCCCCGCAACCAAAAGGTACCACCGGAAAGTTGGGGCAACCAGAAATGTTTTTGTCCATAAAAGCACCTGTTACCAGAAACCTGATGACAAACAAATTGGGGGGAAAAAACAAGTGTAGCACTGATATTTCGGAGTTAAACACATTATACACTCCAGGGATAAAAGATAATTATGCAAAAGTGGCTTTTTATGACCAGTGAGTCATAGGGCTATGTTTGGAGTGGCTTTCCAAAACTGGTTCTTCACTGTGTTGCATTGCACATGCACGCACGCACGCACGCAAATGTGAACATACTTATTATTATTGTGTGATGAAATCACCAGGTGAGCAGCTCCGCCCTGGTCCTTCCCGGCACTCAGTTGATCCTTTCAAACCAAACCGCCCGATCCTTCAACATTAGGTCCCTCATACACTCCCAGATATAAAGGGAAGAAAAAGAGCCCACACAAAAAAAGAATCAAATGCTCACGGTGCGCCACAGTCCAGCAAAAATCCGGATCGGTGGTGGTTGTCATAAATCTGTGTCGGGGCGCGGCGCATCCTCATCCCGCATCCGCGCATCAGCGGCCCCTCGCATGAAGCCCGTGTCCGGCGGCCTCAGACTCTCACTGCGTCCCGGGGAATCGTCAGGGCAGGGGGCGGGCTGGCTGTCATGGGTTCCAACAAGACTCCGTTTCTTCCTTATCCCTCCGTGTCGAGCACGCACAGCCCAGTCAGGCGGCGCGGAGGCATCTGGATGCAGGCGGGAATGGTGCTGATGCTGCAGGCGCCTCGGCACTGGCAGCCTCAGCAGCTCAGCATCCTCTGTCCTGTCCGGGGGTAAATGAGCCGGGGGTAGTGGGGGGTGCAGCAGGTTCCTCGGCAGCCTCAGCAGCTCAGCAGCTCCTGTCCTGGCCGGGGTAAATGAGCCGGGGGTAGTAGTGGGGGGTGCAGCAGGTTCCTCAGCAGCACGATCTGCAGCTCCACCGAGCAGCCGCCGTCATCCTCTGTGACCGGCTGGTGCGCACGCTGGTCTGGCGTTCAGGGCGTTGCTGGGGAAGATGCTCGGTTTGCTTTTAGTTTGGATCATTGCAGCTTCATCCATACCTCGCATTTGAGGATGAATGAGGAAAAATAAAATCTAATATACATTATGTAAAGATAGTGTCGTTACAGAGCGCATACTACATATCCCAAACTGGGATTTTAAGATCAAATCTGCAATTTTTTCACAGCTGATGAAGCTTGATCATATTTGCCATAACACTTTGTTTTTATTAAAATGCAAAATGCAAAGTAAACGTTTTAAATAGTTCATCTTCTGTCCTATAGGGTGATTTTTGGCTTGTTATGTGCCCATAAAGGAAATTGTACTAAATCAAGGAAATCCGAATGAAACTATAACGTATATATCCCATTGCTCCCAGTATATTTGGTGTAGTGAGAGTGTCTCGGTGGATTGCTCCCAGTATATTTGGTGTATGAGAGTGTCTTGGTGGATGCTGTTCCAAGGGAATGGCTCTTTAAAGGCCGCACCTGCGCAGCTGCGGCTGCTGATGCTGCAGTGCCCGGGTTATTTTCGGTAGAACGGCCGGGGTTACTCGCGTTCACTTCGGACTCCACACGCCTTACATCACCCCCGAGAGCAAATCAAAACCATTTTTAGCCAATTGCACCTGCTTCTTAATCAGACTAATTTAAAATGAGCTCTCAAGTCGCCCCCATGAGCACTTTCAGCACAGCAACCCATCTCTGCGAGTGATTCACCCTCAAACTGCCGCGGATGCACCAGCCCGTTCTCCATACAGACAGTTACCGTGTAAATGTGAATTAAGGTCACTGATTTAGACTCCAGGCTTCAACAGCGATACAGACTGTAACCCTTGTTTGCAGGGGTGTATAACCCAGGTGCCATAAAGTAAAAATCCTGTCCAGCAGTTGTTCCAACCGGTCACTAAACCAGCTCCTCTGCAGGTAGATGGTTGTTAGTGAAAACACCTGTTTTAAATGTACTGGCTGATCCACAGGGATATGTTTTAATGAGCAAATATCAGCTTAATGTAAATACAATTATTTGACTAATGGTGCTTTGAGACTGACCCCATTTCAAAATTGGTCTTAATTTAAGATTAATTCAAAACTATTTTTGATTTTGTAAAAAAAAAAACATTAAAGCACATTCACGAGGTGTATAATCCAGGTGCCATAAAGTAAAAACGCTGCCATGTTTCTGGATCAGCCTGTACATTTAGAACAGGGGTTTTCACTAACAACATACCATCTACCTGCAGAGGAGCTGGTTTAGTGATGGTTGGAACAACTGCTGGACTGGATTTTTACTTTATGGCACCTGGATTATACACCTCTGCTTGTTTGTCTGTTGCTGTGTGCCTGGTGATTTTCTAGTTCCCCGTGAGGAGGGTTTGTGTTCCTTTTTGAGTAAGGAGGTTTTTTTTGTACATCTCTCTGTGGATTCCCTGTGGGAGTTTTTTTTTTAATTTACAATTAAAGTACGCCATGTTTTTGGCTAAGTTTAACCCTCTCTGGTGTTGTGCGCTTGGGTTCAAAGAAAGAAATCCATAACAATTAAGTTGTAATTTGGTTGGTAGGATTGCACTTTGACCTGATTTTTCATAGATTAAGAGATTCATATTCTATGTTAATCGTACGCTGTCGTGTTTGTCGGGTATTGAGACAGAGAGCATGAAAAGAAAGACGCAGGGAATCGCTCAGTCAAGCAGCGCTATTTCTGGATGAAAATGGTGGTAATACTGTTGGCCCCTGAAGGTTACATTTGGCCCCATAATGGCCCCTGTTTCAGAAAAATCCTAGAACCGCCAGTGGTTACAGTGTGTTGCTAGCTGCATGTTTTTTTGTTGTTTTTTTATAGTCTTCCAGTGAATCTGTTGAAAGGCCACTTCAAAGAACAAATGATACACTGCTGTTATTCCACATGCTACAAATCTTGGTTACTTTACTTCATAAGTTTGCACATAGACAAATGATCTAGAAATATCTATTATTTTCATTGTTGCCATTTGAGGGAAACGTTATCCATTAGACAGCAGGTCATTGATCATTAGTTGATCATTAACAGTTTCTCTATTCAGAACCATTTTGAGAATGCACACCTTAAGCACACCTTTGTTTTAGTCGCAGTTTGACAGTGTGACCAATTAAACTCAATAAATATGTCTTTGTAAAGTTCCATTGTGACTTTAGGAGTGGTTAGAGGTGGAGTTTGTTTTCAAATGTGGTCTCAGCCTTCTATAAGTACAGAGGTGATGTGTCCTCAGGGACACAACTGAGGGAAAACATCTGACAGGATGGCGCTCAGACCAATTCCTCTTCTCCCGGGGATCTTTATGCTGTGGCTGATACAAGGAGCTCTCACAGACAAAGGTACATTTATGTTAATGTATTTTCTTTCTGTGTAGGCGATCATACTACTGCTGGTGGCGAAGAGCATCTCTGAATGCACAACACCGGAACCTGCAGCGTGGGAGTGAGGGGGGCAGAGTAACGGCCCGGTCAGGCGGGGGAGAGATTTGTCCGTCAAGACTCCTCTCCCTGGCCCTGCCCCTTCTCAACCTTTCCCCGACCCTGAACCCAACCTGGGACTTGCTGATTGGGCTGGAGCTTCGGGAGCTGCGTGCTGGCCTGCGGTCCCCACCCCGGGTCATCCCGTTGCTGCTTCCACCTGCCTGCTGTGCTGTTGACGTCCCCGACCCCCCAGTCTGGCCTTCGGCAGGAGGGTCCCCCCATATGAGCCTGGTCCTGCTCAAGGTTTCTTCCCTCCTAAAGGGGAGTTTTTCTTGCCACTGTTTGGCTTAAGGTTTTTCGCCCACTAGGGGAGTTTTTACCTGCCATTGTTTATGTAATAATTGCTCAGGGTTTTATTTTCTGGGTCTCTGGAAAGCGTCTGGAGACAACTTTTGTTGTATTAGACGCTATATAAATAAAATTGAATTTAATACAATGCATCAATCTGACTTTGTGTCCAGGTCCAGCATCCCTACCTATCAAACTGTCCGTGGAGAGTGAGCTGTCCAACATGACCCCTGAGTCCTACTCCGGCTCCGTGGTGGAAGGAGGCGTGCTGCTCGGAGCTCTGAGGAGACTGCAGGAAACACAGCAGGACTTCAAGTGAGACCACCCACGGGTTAATCACAATCTCCTGTCATCCTTTATTTCATTTTATTTCTGAAGCTGACAATGACCCATTTTCGCTTTTAAAGAAACTCCCCCAGAGACACGGCTGACTCTCTCTGTGTTTCCAGGTTCACAGTGAAGGAGGACCCAGATTTTGGCCCGTTTCTAGAGAGTGTGAATGGAGTAGCTGGAGATGAGCATGAGCAGACGTTCTGGGAGATCCTGTCTGAACGCTCTGGAGAGTACGCCAGGCTGGATGTGGGTGAGTTTCCTCCCCAGAGTTTCCGCACCACACGTCTGAGGAAGGCATAATGCGCTGTAATGGCGCAGGAGAATTGGTTGTGCTTTCACTTACTTCATCAGTAAATTGTTTAATGTGATTATTTATAAAAATTATCGGTATCTGCTTCTACATCTCTCTGCTCACAGGAATTGGCTGCTACACACCGAAAGCAGATGAGCACATTATCCTTAGGTTCGGCAGATGGACCCACAAAATGATGAGTGATTCTTCTGATGTGGAGGAGAATCAAGCTTGATCCTTCGTGAATATCATGGTTCACTGTCTGCAAAACTGTGACGTTGGAAGTAACAAAAATGTCCATCAAAATGAAGCATGCATGGAATAGGATCTTGTTGAGTAATATGAGCAACAGTGACACCTAGCGGCGGCTTCTATCAATGCACACAAAACGTGCGAATGGTGAGGCTGTGCAACAAATATCCCAAACTCCTTCAGCAGGTTCGCAGAATATAAAATATATGAAAAAAAAATCATAAAGAAACACAGGTTTTTGCATATAAATCTTACTTTTGCCACT
Source organism: Cololabis saira (assembly GCF_033807715.1). Taxonomy (NCBI): domain Eukaryota; kingdom Metazoa; phylum Chordata; class Actinopteri; order Beloniformes; family Belonidae; genus Cololabis; species Cololabis saira. The sequence goes on along the minus strand of NC_084600.1, from coordinate 10,057,125 downwards.
TAAGTGCTACATTTACAAAGCTTAGAAGTTGATTAAACTGTTCTCTTGACTAAAACAAGTTTCTTGTTTTTTTTGTGTGCATTTTATTTATTTCATCAACTAACATTTATACAACAAGTGTACAACATATAAAAATAAATATCTGACTTTACAGCAAATCTATTTTCAGTTGTTTTCCCACAAATATGCTTTTAAAGTTGAACTTCTACAGCGTCTATGAATAGCGTTTGCTGATGAGGTTTAAAACACTCTCACTCCTGACCGCAGATCTACGCCTTGTAACGAGATTAAGGTTTCAGCTCCTTCCTCAACAGATGGTCGGAGAGCAGGGGCAGTGACATGTTAATCTGTTTCTTTTTCCATTATCATTTTTTCTTCCTTTCTCTTAAAAACATGCATGTTTTTTTTAGCAGACATAAACACATTCTGTGAAACACTGGTGGTTGGAAAGAAATTGTGACAGGAAATTATGTTGAGAAAAAGTTGTCTCAAAAGGGGTCTCAGACTTGAGTTTGACTGAATTGTTTTTTTAATTTGATCCCACATAGTTACCTTGCACAACCACTCCAACACTTTTCAAGTGATTTCAAGTCATTATCTGTTTCTTTTTCTCCTTCTTGTCATCATATATCATATTTTGAGTGAGGTTTACAATCCTAATTGACCCCAAACAGATATCACACTCAGAAATACACATCTTGTCATGGCTGTATACTTTTGCACATGCTTTCACATGTGTCAGAGAGAGCAAATTGAAGTCTTAAAACATCCAGGTTTTGGTCGATTGATGTATCTGAGCACTTGGATTAAACACTCAGAAGAGTCTGCATCTCCTCTTTGAAGTCTCCGTGAAATCAGCATCCTTTCCCTCTGTGTTAGCCTGCAGATACTAAAAATAAAGAGCCGTAAAGAGCCTATTTTCACAGATAGCAGGTTCACGTTCAAAGCAAGAATGAGGCTGATGCAAATCTGCCCGAGCGTGTGGTGGGAAAGCTACTCACCGCATGACAAAGCGCAGTCACAAATGCAAGGGACGCACTGAGCAAAGAACCGTTTCCAGCCCGTCTCCTTCTTTTTACAGTTGTCAATCTGACTGCAGCCTAGTTTGGGTGGGCCGAAGTAGCTTTTATCTGCACACGTGGAGTTACAGGTCCCGTTCAGTTCTCTCTCATTGATCTCAACGCTTCCCCGTTGGCACATCCCTAAAGGCCCGGGGGAACAGGGAAAGGTTGGCAAGAGTCATGCAGGATATAACTATTGTGGCCAGTGTTTACTCACTGAGGCATGTGGGTCTGGGGGTCCAGAGGCCGCTGGGCTGGCACGATCTGGTGGGGTTTCCCACCAGCTTGAAGCCAGAGCGACAGGCGTACCTCACCAAGGAGCCCACCCACCAGTCATTACCATACACTACTCCATTGTAGTCCACGTCAGGCCTCCCACAGTTCACTGGCACACAGAAGAAACAGAATCAATCATAAAGCTTATTCCTGAGGTCTGTTAACACGACTCCCTGACTCTGATCTCCCTGCAGATACAGTAAGTGGGCCCCAATTTTTTTTTGAAGATTTTATTTCGAACATGCAAAAACAGCACAGCACTTGGGCAAACCTCACGGATCCAACATGCTCGAAACGGTGTAGCAATGAATTAAACACTTATCCAGTCCTACCCCTGAATCTTACATACATTCTTACATATAACAAGACAAGTTTCAATAGGCATACTTATAAAACACCCATACCTATTTTAATAACTGTTCTATACAGTGATATAATACTCAATTATATGTATACAGGACTGTCTCAGAAAATTAGAATATTGTGATAAAGTTCTTTATTTTCTGTAATGCAATTAAAAAAAACAAAAATGTCATACATTCTGGATTCATTACAAATCAACTGAAATATTGCAAGCCTTTTATTATTTTAATATTGCTGATTATGGCTTACAATTTAAGATTAAGATTCCTAGAATATTCTAATTTTTTGAGATAGGATATCTGAGTTTTCTTAAACTGTAAGCCATGATCAGCAATATTAAAATAATAAAAGGCTTGAAATATTTCAGTCGATTTGTAATGAATCCAGAATGTATGACATTTTTGCATTACAGAAAATAAAGGACTTTATCACAATATTCTAATTTTCTGAGACAGTCCTGTATATATCTACATATATTAATAAATGTTCATATCTACATGTTTATTTGCATCTGTATTTTGAATAGAATGTTTCTTTGTATCTTTTTAAATTGCAAATTGCAAATTGCAAATTGCAAATTGCAAATGAACGTGTCATGTTAAACTCACCTCTACACAGGGACTTGTAGCCGAACCAGCAGCAGCTGGAGTTTCCGCAGCGATCTCTCCTCAGCTCTCGGTGGCGTGCCTTGCAGCCTCCCACACAGATGGGAGCCGTCCCTGACCAGTAAGTGTAGTCTGCGAAGCCCGGCTGGGGAGTCCATTCTGTCTCACCTGCAGGAAAACACTTGTATTTGCTTCCTCATATTGCAACTGGAACTGGACAAACATCCATGTGATTAGAAATCCTCATTAGAAATCCTGCTGGTGTTGGAGGGGGGCCCTCTATAAACTGCTCTCACAACGCATGAAGCAGATCTCCTGACTTAGAGACCAAGGACAGCAATGAAAATGAACTTCTGTGGGAGCGAGGAGGTCTTACCACTAACTTCCAGCTCTGTGTTCCACTCTGGAATCTGAGAAAACCCTCTCTGTAAGGACCCAAACAGCAAAAGAAGCAGCCTACTTAACATGTTGCTCATCTTCTGATGCCATTACTCTCTATGAAAAAGCTGCAGATGCATTGGAGAACAAACCATCAACACAAAGTCAGCAGCCTGAAGCCGTGAAGCGGCTCCGTAAGGACTGCGTCTGCTGCAGAATAAAGAAACACTGAAACTAAGCTGTGTGGGCTGCCTAATCTTCTGCACACAGCTAAGGCTGTTTACTGCTTCATGCACTGGCTGGACTCAAGGCTTTGGGAAAGGGTTGTCATGATTTAAGTCACATGATGCATTTTTGCCAAGGATTATAGGAAAAAGAGGGTGACTTGTGAGAATGTTGAATAGTTGCAGGATTTGTTCAGACCGGTATTTAGTTGCTTTGTTTTGTAAAGAAGAAACTTCATTTATTGTAGTGACAATTTTGTTATTCAGACATTGAAATGTATATTACAACTATCTTTTCCTCTTTACTTGCATAAGAAATGTCAAACATTTTAAAAGGAACAGCCATCATAGCTTCCACACAAAGGTGACCTGAGGTTGTTTAATTTATCCATCTAAACAGCAAAAAAGAAAAAAATATCTATATATATGCCCACATAAGACAAAAGCAGAGGGTTTGATGCAAGTTTTTGTATCGCTTCTTGTTATTCACAAGCCACAAGACAGTCATTAACATGTTATTAAAATAATAAATCACCAATTCTACATGCTGGGGAGAGAGAGGATGTCTGTGTCCCAAACACCACCTGGGAACAAAACTGGCAGATTCCCCTTATTCTTGCAATGTTACAAAGGTGGTGGAGGACAGCTCTACAAACTTGTTTTGTGTGAGAAGTGAAGGAGAAAAACTGACCACAAAATAACTGAAAAGATTCCCAACGAGAGTGAACAGATGCAAAAGTAATGTCACCCAGAGCTACTAATATCTGTGCAGTTTTTGGATCTTATACTGAAAAACAGAGATAGTATTACAATTAAAATCATTCAGACCCGCCAATACATTTTAGATAAATGAAAGCTGTATTGTGTTAAATTCTCATGTGAGTTTTGCAGCGCTACAGCATTTGCAGCCAACAGGGGGAGCCACAACGCAGAGACAGAACACAGTGAGGGGGTGAGGCTGGCAGGCCCTTCCTGGTGCTGGACTCACCAGTGCAGGGGTCACCAACTATATTTGTCAGAATTTTATATGGCCAGAATTTTACCGGACAGTCACCCTCAAATAAAAATTAAATAAAAATCAAATTTTGGCATAACAGTATTATTTGATGTTTATTGTTTATATATTTTTTTCCATTTCATTACAAAACTCAAGGCATTTTTAGCCTTTATGAGTCAGTCTCCTATCACCTACACCACAGTCATCCACCAGGAGTGATAGAGATATTTTACCTCAACTCAATTAAGTCAACTTTATTTATAGAACACTTGAAAAGTGATAGGAAAAGGCCTCTTAACTCAGGTAAAATGGCTCTCAAAGGCCATGAAATGAAAAGTTGATGTGGAAAACAGATCATTTAACGATGACTGGACTGAAAAGTACGCATTTATCATGCCAACCTTCCCAAATGTGTCACCTGTTTGCAGTAGAACATATCAGAGCCGGGCCGGGGGGGCGGGGTGTATGACCGGGCCCCAAAAATACCTGTCTCATTAACATAGCCTACACATGCCCAACAACGGGGCTTACAAGCATTACCAGATGTAAGAGCAAAACATAGCCTTTTAGAGATTGTGAAAGATAATTCTCAAATTTGTTAAAATAATAATACAATTTTTCAGAATAATTATGTTTACTTGTAGCAGGGTAACATGCAGGGACATTGAATGTCCGCCCCTATCACTTTCGCCAGGCCAGCTGACAGTCTGGCCTGAGCCCCGGACAAAATAATCTAAGATGGGCCCCCCTGCGCCCGGATCTCTCCTTCTCCTCTTCCTCTCCTCTCCCTCTGCTCTTCAGGTTTTTATACAAGCTAATGGACGTTAACATTAGAGCTAGCCAGTTAGGTTAAGTTACAAGGTTGGTAAACGTTGGCTGCCCTGTTTCTTACCTTGCTCTACGCTGACTTTATTAATTCCAGCTTCACCATCACCACCTTTTTAAAATATTTGTGTAGAGAATCTCTAAGGCCTCTATTTTCTTCTTCTCTTCTTCTCTTTTCTCTTCTTTTCTGAGCACCGGACTTGTGCTGACCGGACATTTTGACCATTCTAAAGGTTGAATTAAACGATAACGTCAAATTTTGATCAGCGGCCAAACCATTTTTGTGTTGGGGGTTCTTGACCACAAGGACAATTAGGAGGAAAATAAATAAGGAGTTTATGTAACTCAAATACTACATATTCCTTCCACAAATAGGCAAGCCAGCAGCCACCTGCAGCCATGCTATTTGACATACAATCCAAAGCGTTTGATTGTATTTATCAGCACCACAGATAGCAGAAACCCACTTCATATAATGACATGACAAAGTCCAACAAACCACAAGAACAACAAAAACATTGTCAGGGTTTGACACTTCCCCCCAGTGTTTGTAACTTTCAGTTCTGTCTTGCCCCACCTGTGTCCCATCTGCCCTGATTGTGTCCACACCTGTGTCTCGTCTTGTCTCGTTATCCCCTCAGTATATCTTGTCTTGTCATTCCTTGGTTCCCTGTCGGTCCGTACTGGTTCTTCCCTCCATGTCTCCTCGTCGGTTTTCCCTGTTCCTGGTTTTTGTTTATCCTGCTCTGCAGCGCCTTGTGTTTTGCCTTTTTTGGATTAAATCCTTTTGTTTTTGAGAACTCCTGCCTCTGGCCTCCCTCTCTCTCCCTGCACTTGGGTCCTTTAAAAACCATACCACAACAGAACGGACCGACCAACATGGACCCAGCGGGAGAGTATATTACTCTTTTTGAGTTCTTCCGCCGAGAGGCAGAGAAAAATGGGGACCCCTTTCTGGGAACCTGCCAGGCTCGAGGCGGGCCCGGGGGTTCTCAGCCCCAGGGGAAGCAACGGCGTCAGCGCCAGCCCCAGCCTGTTCCGGTGGGGGCCCTGGACGCACCTCTTCCTGTTCCCGAGGTGGTCCTGGACGCATTCCAGCCTGTTCCCCCCTTCTGGGGAACACGCCTGGCTCGAGGCGGGCCCGGGGGTTCTCAGCCCCAGGGGAAGCGACGGCGCCAGCGCCAGCCCCAGCCTGTTCCTGCTCCAGCGGTGGTCCTGGACGAATCGCCCCCTGTTCCTGCTCCAGCGGTGGTCCTGGACGCATCGCCCCCTGTTCCTGCTCCAGCGGTGGTCCTGGACGCATCGCCCCCTGTTCCTGCTCCAGCGGTGGTCCTGGATGCATCGCTCCCTGTTCCTGCTCTAGCGGTGGTCCTGGACGCATCGCTCCCTGTTCCTGCTCTAGCGGTGGTCCTGGACGCATCGACCCCTGTTCCTGCTCCAGCTCCGAGGACCCGTGCCCCCCCTCAGCCAGCTCCGAGGACCCGTGCCCCCCCTCAGCCAGCTCCGAGGACCCGTGCCCCCCCTCAGCCAGCTCCTAGGACCCGTGCCCCCCCTCAGCCAGCTCCGAGGACCCGTGTTCCCCCCCAGCCCGCCCTGGATGTGGACTGTGGGGACATCTGGGATCTGTCCCTTGAGGGGGGGCCAGCGCCCCGGACCCGGGTACCCCCGCAGCCGGCACCTCGGACCCGGGTACCCCCGCAGCCGGCACCTCGGACCCGGGTACCCCCGCAGCCGGCACCTCGGACCCGGGTACCCCCGCAGCCGGCACCTCGGACCCGGGTACCCCCGCAGCCAGCGCCACGGACCCGGGTCCCCACTCGGGCAGCTCAGGGGATCCTCTGCCCCCCGACGCCGGTTCCCCGCATCCTGTCTGCTCCCGTTCCGGTTCCCCGCATCCTGTCTGCTCCTGTTCCGGTTCCCCGCATCCTGTCTGCTCCTGTTCCGGTTCCCCGCATCCTGTCTGCTCCTGTTCCGGTTCCCCGCATCCTGTCTGCTCCTGTTCCGGTTCCCCGCATCCTGTCTGCTCCTGTTCCGGTTCCCCGCCTCCTGTCAGCCCCTGTTCCGGTTCCCCGCCTCCTGTCAGCCCCGACTCCGGATCCTGAGGCGGTCCCGCAGCCCTCTGTGCCTGAGGCGGTCCCGCAGCCCTCTGTGCCTGAGGCGGTCCCGCAGCCCTCTGTTCCTGAGGCGGTCCCGCAGCCCTCTGTTCCTGAGGCGGTCCCGCAGCCCTCTGTTCCTGAGGCGGTCCCGCAGCCCTCGGTTCCTGAGGCGGTCCCGCAGCCCTCGGTTCCTGAGGCGGTCCCGCAGCCCTCGGTTCCTGAGGCGGTCCGGCAGCCCTCGGTTCCTGAGGCGGTCCCGCAGCCCTCGGTTCCTGAGGCGGTCCCGCAGCCCTCGGTTCCTGAGGCGGTCCCGCAGCCCTCGGTTCCTGAGGCGGTCCCGCAGCCCTCGGTTCCTGAGGCGGTCCCAGAGCCCCGTCAGGTTCCCGAGCCCCGTCAGGTTCCCGAGCCCCGTCAGGTTCCCGAGCCCTGTCAAGTCCCCGAGCCACGCCAAGAATCCCCGTCACGCCCCCCGCCAAGACCCAGGCCTAGGCCTCGGGGACGCCCCCCCGAGCGGTCTCGCTGGTTTGCCCGGTCCCGAGGTCGGCCCCCGGAACTTTGGCCGTGTGTGGCCTGGGCCCTCCTCCAGGCCCCCTCCGCCCACCCTGGGTTAGGACTCTGGGGACATCTGGGATCTGTCCCTTGAGGGGGGGGTACTGTCAGGGTTTGACACTTGTAACTTTCAGTTCTGTCTTGCCCCACCTGTGTCCCATCTGCCCTGATTGTGTCCACACCTGTGTCTCGTCTTGTCTCGTTATCCCCTCAGTATATCTTGTCTTGTCATTCCTTGGTTCCCTGTCGGTCCGTACTGGTTCTTCCCTCCATGTCTCCTCGTCGGTTTTCCCTGTTCCTGGTTTTTGTTTATCCTGCTCTGCAGCGCCTTGTGTTTTGCCTTTTTTGGATTAAATCCTTTTGTTTTTGAGAACTCCTGCCTCTGGCCTCCCTCTCTCTCCCTGCACTTGGGTCCTTTAAAAACCATACCACAACAAACATAACCTAATAAAACGAATACATTTCAGAAACACATTCAATGCATTTGTAGGAGTTCATCACCACAGATCAATCTGAAATCGTTTTATTGCGTTTTATCACTCCATTTTTGTGTTTCTAACTCCTGCTCATGTTTAGGCTGTAGGATTACTGCGCTCTGTCGACAAGTGATCGATGATGACGTATGAGGTTGATAGACGGCTGTTGATGACGAACAATTTTACCCAAAATACATTTGGAGATTCACTTGCAATTTTTGTTTTAATGTTAACTGTGAGTGAAAATCTCAGAACAACATATTACAACATATACAATGCTTTGTACCTAATATGAACCAAGTGGTGCCACAAAAAAAAAAAAAAAAAAAATCTCGCGGGGCGGCGGGGCCTGCGGCCCGGGCTCCATTGGGCGCCGGGCCGGGGGAGTACGGCCCCCCCCAACCCCCCCTGAAGCCCCGCCCCTGCCTGTATGCCTCGTTTGCAATGAAACTGTTGCTGTTGCAAAATAATATAATCTGCGCCGTCACCACAACACTAAACCTACAAATTTCAAGGATTCATATCGTGAGCTGATAGGGGCCCGTCAGAGAAGAATCCAGTCGCGGGCCGGGTTGGACCGTTCGGCGGACCGGTTTCGGCCTGCGGGCCGTCAGTTGATGATCACTGCAGTACTGAGTCCCAGGTAGCACACACCTCTGTCTAACCCCCACCTCCCAGTAGTGCTGCCGCTGGCATCCTGGGCCATGGCCAGGACACCGCAGACCCAGTCAACTTTGGGACAGGGCAGGTCCGCCTCCTGGTTACGATTACGGCCCTCTTCCATTTTGGTGTTGAAGTCAGAGACAAGCAGGTTTGGGTGAGCCGTGTCTGGGTCCAACGCCAGGTTCTGAGGAACTGCCCCGAAAGAAACAGCTAGAGCTGGAGGCAGTTTGGATGGAAAAGTCTGATGAGGTATTTTATTACAGCCTCCCAGAAGTGTCATTATGATAATAACTCCTCTGTCTGTTGGAGAAACTGTGGGAATCAAAATGCAAATCATTACCATGTTTTCTGGGACTGCCGTGTCATAAAGAATTATTGGAAAGAGATACACAAAGCCCTACAGGATATCTTTAAATGCGAAATATCCCTCGAGAGTAAGACCATGTTTTTTGGACACATACCTCAGGACTGGCCAAAAAGAGATAAACATTTAATGAATATCCTGACTATTAAAAGGAAATGGTTATCACAGGAGAGCCCAACTTTAAAGGTATGGATAGAAATTACAATGGACATTTATAAATTGGAGAAGATAACAGCATTTATTAATCATAAATTGGAGAAATTCACCTCATACTGGGAAAACTGGGTCAACTACGTCACGCTCCACAGTAAATCCACTAAATTAACATGTTCCATTATTTCGTTTTACTGTTATAGCTTTAAACATAATCTTCTACAGTGCTCCAGTTGTTGCAAAATAATTGAGTTCATCCCTTTGTCTATTAGATAAGTGATTATTGAACTTACCCCAAAGCCAGTTTCCCCTGTGATGTGGTTGTTAATATCCACTAAGGCTTTGTCCACAGCTGCTGCCTCTCTTTCTATGTGTGGCGCTACGTCCGGCCAGAGAAGCCCCACCCTGTCCGGTGAAAAGATGCGGCCTGCTCACTCCTCAGGTTAAGGAGGAGACCTGAGCTCAGTGCAGGAACTCCCGGGGTTGGTAGAGGACGGCAATGCCCAGGAGCCTCATTTATAAAAGAGTGAGTAGGATTCATACTAAAAGTGCACGTAAAGCCAAAAGCCGGAAAAGCCGGAAAAATTGCTTTATCAATCACAGTCCAGCTGGAAGGTTGCGCAGCTGAATTCGCGTCGTATCCCACCCTCTACAAGTCCACTTTTTACCATAAATGGGCAATGCAAAGTAGTATTTGCATATGAATGAGCCTGCTGAGCATGCGCAGCGGCTTCCTGCAGCCTGTTTGTGCTTCAGGATGAATGAACGTGTCGAGCCACCGTGCCACTAAATTTCACGGAGACTGAGATGGAGATGTTGTGGATGAGGTGGAGGACAGGAAAACCACATTATTTGGTGGTCACAGTAAAAGTAGGAAAAGTATATAAATAGTATAAAATAAAGCGAGTGAGTGGCAGCACGCCGTTGCTGCGCTAAACACTGTGAGTGCCCCGGCGCAACAGGGGGGACATGTCCCCCCGTCTTTTCAAAATCATGTTTTTGTCCCCCCCACTTTTTACAATTTAAAAACTAACGGTAGGCTCAGCCTGTAATTGCAAATCATCAAGACACTCTGTGCGAAGGCAATGCGAGAACGGCCCGGCAGCCCCGCTCCCCCTCCCCTCTCCCCTCAGAGCTGCTCAGGGCGGGTTTATTGTTCTGCGTCACCAACGCAGAGCCTACGGCGTAGGTGCGCGTCGCCGCGTACCCTACAGCGTAGGCTCTGCGTCGTTTTAACGCGGAACCATAATTTAGGCTTACTCCCGCGCGTAAAGGTTTCACGCGCGTGTAAAACTCTCTCTATTATATATATAAAAAAATCTGTGTCCATTTGGAGCCCCTAAATGCTCTACGGAGCCCCTCATTTGTTCTGTCCTCAGTCACTCTCCAGTTGTCGCGGTGGGTGATGAGGAGGTTCCCGGCCCGGCGTGTCCTGGCACTGCAGCTCCAGCAGCAGCAGAGTCCTGACTGACGCTGTGCTTCAAACACAGAGGGACACCATCAGCGCTATTATATTATAAGTCTGATATGTGATGACATTATTAAGAGTATGACATGAATCTGGCTTCATTTAACCACCTCACGGCCTGCATCGCCAGTTCCCCATATCTTAAGTATGTTCCTACGGGAGGGTCAGGGTTGCCGTAGGGATACGCAGATTTTTCGGTTAGTTTTTTCTTTTTAAATCCCAACCTTTGCGTGGAAGGTGGCTTGCGCATCTTTCAAGTCCTGTTTTGTGCGCAAGCAAGCTTTATAAATGAGGCCCCAGGACTGTTACTTAGGTAGGAGCACTGGGTGATATAATGGGAAAAAATCGGGGATAAAAAATATTGAGAAAAAAAAATGATATTAAATAATGCAGAGATATAAACAACCTATCTGAGGTTGCTAAACTAGTGCAAATATTCAACGCATATCGACTTGCAAATGGCATAAAGTCTCTATAGTGCATATAGAGTTGTGTAATGAGGATCAGGATACTAACTAATCAGAGTAGTTAACAATATTGAGAGCTGCCATTATAGTGTGATAATGTACCAAATAGAGAGAAACATGTTAAAAGAATGTGTTTGTTCTTCTAAAACACAGCAGGCTGAGTTATTTGCAACGTCCGAACTGAATAAAAGTTAACTCTGATATGTGGATCTGCCAGATGGAGCTGTACAATGCCCCCAAAGAGAGAACAGACACCTTTGTCTATTTGTTTTGATTCAGTAAAAGCAGATGGAGAAAAACAAGTACACAACTACATTGTGCTAAAAGATACTGAAGAGTTGTTACAGTAATAAAAACAGGAGTTGCATCTCTAAAACAGCCAATAAATGATTTCTGCTAATGTTATACAATCTTCAACTGGCTGTAAACAAGTTTAAAGTCAGACTGTGACAAAGAAGAAGACTTTGTTGTGGCAGGAAATCCCCAGCAGCTTCAGTTTAACAGATGGAGGCCGTTTAAAACCTAGTAGGGGGATTAGGAGCAACACATTTTTGAATACCAACAACTCAAATCCATAATATTTAAAACATATAAACTCAACCAACTGGATCTGCAACTTCCCATTAAGGTAACAGAGTTACTTAATATAAACACCCCCAAATTACTACCAAAACTCTACAGGTTAATGTCCAAAATAGACAACTCAGTCTCTCTTCCGATCTCAAAATGGGAGTCTTACTTAACACTGGGAGTCTTAACACTAATCAAATTTTTTGGTCACAAATATGTTTAAATACTTTCACTATGACCAAGAATCCAAACTTACAACTTATACAGTTTAAAGTTCTTTACAGAACACATTATACAGGACAACAAATGTTCCAGATGGGTTTTGCACCCTCTAATATCTGCTCACAGTGCACAGAGAACACCCCTGATAATTATATGCATGCTTTATGCTTTTGTGCACCTGTGCAGAGGTTCTGGATGGAGGTATGTGAAGATTTATCCACATGGCTCAAATACAGAATTCCTGTGTGCCCCACACTATGCGTACTAGGTTCTTTGTCGTGGGTGTGAATGGAGGACTGTTTGTACCATGTCCCGCTCCACACTGGGGGCTCTGACAGCGGCGGGGTCCCACTCCCGGGGGTGCGGTGTGGCCCTGGCCAGGCTTGGTGGACCAGGCCCCCCGCCTGGTGTGGCCTGTGGGGAACTTGGGTGCCTATCAGGGCCAGTACCACCTGTCCTCGTGCTCTCCTCGTCCTCCTGCTCCTCTTCAAGTTGACTTTATTAATACCCGTAGGTAGATTTGTTTTGCAGTATTAGAAGGCATCTCACACACAATCTTTACAGACATTCATTTGACACAGGACAAATACAAAGAACAGGTTTATGACAGCACAAGACAGACATGGTAGGTATTACAATGCTCACTGAACAGGATACAAGTAGATATTGCCCACAAGGCAAAGAACAATAAATAGAGGCAGTGGCGCCACCAGGGAGTGGCCATGCCCCCTCTTACAAATCTGCTGGCCACCCCACTTGCCTCAATAAAAACAAAAGAAAAACACTTGCCGGTCACATAGATTCTTTCGTCAGATATGCGTTTCATCCCAAATCATTTGGGCCAAATGCATATCAGTCGGCGTTTCTTTAAGTATTTCTGAGCCTAATAATGAAAAAAAGAAAAAATATTGAAAAAAAGAAAATAAATAAATAAATATATATATATATATATATATATATATATATATATATATATATATATATATATATATATATATATATATATATATATATATTGTTTATATACAGACAAGTTAGAAAGTTAAAAAAAAAAAAGTATTTCTGAGTATTTCTTATACAACAGTATAATAAAATCCTGTGACACCACCCTTCAAGTGCCACAGTGTGAGCAAGATAGGCATCTACGCCATGTGGATCTGATTTAAGTAACAGGGCAAGCAAGGCCATATCATCTGCATACTTAATTAGTTTAAAACATTGCTCGTTGATCATAAATTCAAGCAAATTAAAATACTCCAAGAAATTGCTCTACAGCATGTAAGAATGAAGAAGCTGCTGCTTGCATCCTCTCAGTCCATCCTCTCAACAATACATACAATAGAAATACATTTTCTGCTAAAGAAAAACAACAAAAAACACAGGAGAATGCAGACACTGTTTTAACTCACCGTCCAGCATTGAGGACACCAATATCCAGAGTTTCTGCTTTTTTCAGCCCGGTGCATACAGATGCTTATCTGACAGAAAGGATGTCTGCATCTCAGTACGACAGCATCTTTGAAGATATCCAAACAACTTGCTTGCAAACAACTTGGGAGTTAGCTCTCCCTTCAGCACCACAAGGTGGTCCTGCGGAGGCTGCGGGCGAAGGCGCAGTGTGTTGCGTAGATCCGTCTCAACAAATCAGATTTCAAGCTCGCACTTCCAGCCTGGACCACTTCAAGTCAAGCTTTTAGAGGCCGTATACATTATTTCCTCCAGACAGGGCCAGTCCAAGCCTCCATGGGGCCCTAAGCAAAATATGATTTTGGGGCCCTCTATTACTGCCAATAATACTGATTCACTAGCAAGGACCACGCCATCAACAGGATACGTTTAAATGATTTATTGATACGAAGATGATGACGATGACGATGGTGATGATGATGGCGATGATGATGACAATGACGATGATGATGATCTATGGATCGGTCGATGCGTTGTGGGGAAGCTGGTAGGGAATCCGCCGCAGCGCCCGGGCAACGACGAACCCCCTAGGAATCTATGAGGTAGAGAAAGAGAGGGAAGAAGGATAAGAGAAAAGGGGTGGGGGGGAGGGGTGCAGAGACGAGAGCGAAGATGATCTGAGGGTTAGGCTGGTATTTGAAGGTTTGCCGGAAGAGGCGTGGTGCCGGAGGAGGCGTGGTTGAGGCGTGGTCCTGCTCCCGAAATTCGCTTGTTAAGCTCCAATTCACTAGCAAGGACCACGCCATCAACAGGATACGTTTAAATGATTTATTGATACGAAGATGATGACGATGACGATGGTGATGATGATGGCGATGATGATGACAATGACGATGATGATGATCTATGGATCGGTCGATGCGTTGTGGGGAAGCTGGTAGGGAATCCGCCGCAGCGCCCGGGCAACGACGAACCCCCAAAACCGTGGATTATTTAAGGAGATGAGACTGAGCGGATCTGAGGTCGCTAAGATCTGAGCGAATGTAGCGATGATAGTTGGGAGGACCATCGGCCCACGGCTGTATGAGGTGCTCTGGGATACGTAGCGGGAGGCTGAAGTGGCGGCTCCAATCCTAAGGAGTGACCGGAGTAGTGCGTTGGGGAGATGCCAGATAAGGAGAGTATATGGCGGAAGCGATGGTGAAACCAGAACTGGTGACGACTGTCCTGACTCGGATGCAAGGATCTGTCGAAGATGTGCTCTGTGTTTTCCAGGAAGACAAGTAGTTGGCCAGGGTCTTGAAGTATTCAGGGGCGTCTTCGGGGATGAGAAACGAGAAAGAGAGTCGGTGATGGTGGTGGAGTGACCGGGGACATGTGCTGCATGGAGGATAAATAGATGTATGGCTGAGTGCCAGACTAGACGGCGCATGAACGGCATGATGGATGTGGAGTTGGAGCGTCCTTTATTAATTATGTCGATACTTATCGATATGAAGATGATGGCGATGATGGTGGCGAAGAGATGACGATGATGATGGTGGTGAAGAGATGACGATGATGATGATGGCGATGAATGATGATGGCGATGATGATGGCGATGACGATGATGATGATGATGAAGGCGATGACGAAGGCGAAGACGAAGGCGATAACGATGACGATGAATGATGGTGGCGATGACGAAGGCGATGACGATGGCGATGACGAAGGCGAAGACGATAACAATGACGATGGCGAAGATGATGGCGAAGATGATGATGGCGATGACGAAGGCGATGACGATGACGAAAGCGATAACGATGAAGATGGCGATGACGAAGGCGATGACGAAAGCGATACGATGACGATGAAGATGGCGATAACGATGACGATGCCAATGATGATGGCAAAGATGATGGCGATGACGAAGGCGATGAAGATGATGAAGATGATGGCGATGACGAAGGCGATGAAGATGATGGCGATGACGAAGGCGATGACGAAGGCGATAATGATGACGATAACGATGATGATGCCAATGACGATGCAAATGACGATGGCAATGACGATGGCAATGACGATGATGATCTATGGTTCGGTCGATACGTTGTGGTATTCGTTTGCACGCTCTGAGGGCCATCCTGGGCTGGAAAGGCTGGAAGACGGTGAGCTGCAGTGATGCCGGATGTTCAAAAGGGATGAACCGGGTGGAATGTGGACGACTGAAGAGACAGAAGTTTCTGGGCGGCTGTCGGGCTCGGGAGAGCGGTGTTTCTGGCACGGCGGCGGCTGAGGCCCCGGCTGAGTTAGCTGTTGTAGGTGCTGGGGGTGGGCTGGGGGGGGCTAGCAACCCGGTGCTAGTTACCCCGGCCCCGAAGTTAACTGTTGTAGGTTTGTTTGCGCGGGTTTGGCCGGAACCGGAGAAGTGCGGGAAGCGAAAGCGTTGGGATGACGGGTGGCGGGACCAGCCGCGGACAGGGCGAAACGAGCAGCTGCCCGCGGGGCCGGAACGAGTCGAGGAAGAAAACCGGGCCGAAATGCGGTGGGAGGGAGGCCAGGCACTGGCCGGAACTGGGGAACGGCGGGAAGCGAAAGCGTTGGGATGACGGACGGCGGGATTAGCTGTGGACGGGGTGAAATGAGTAGTTGCCTGCGGGGCCGGAACGGGTTGAGGAAGGAAACTGGGTTGAAATGCGGTGGGAGGGATGCCGGGTACCGACGTCGCGATGCCGGTGGCCCCCAAACGAGGTAACCTGTTGGGACTGATGGAGCTGGGAAGCAGAGGATCCTGGCAACCCGGTGCCAAGAGCCCCTTCTAGCGCTGGCGGTTGAGGCTGCTGAATGAGCATAGCGGGGGTTTCTAGCAACCCGGTGCTAATAACCCCGGCTGAGTTAGCTGTTGTAGGTGCCGGGGGTGGACTGGGGGGGGGGGCTAGCATCCCGGTGCTAGCAACCCCGGCCGGATCGCTGCTGTACTTGCTGGAGGTGGGCGCTAGCAGCCCGGTGCTAGCAACCCTGGCCGGATCGCTGCTGTACTTGCTGGAGGTGGGCTGAGGTGGGAGCTAGCAACCCTGTGCTAGCAACCCCGGCCGAAGTTAGCTGTTGTACTTGCTGGGGGTGGGCTGAGGTGGGAGCTAGCAACCCCGGCCGGATCGCTGCTGTACTTGCTGGAGGTGGGCTGAGGTGGGAGCTAGCAACCCTGTGCTAGCAACCCCGGCCGAAGTTAGCTGTTGTACTTGCTGGGGGTGGGCTGAGGTGGGAGCTAGCAACCCCGGCCGAAGTTAGCTGTTGTACTTGCTGGGGGTGGGCTGAGGTGGGAGCTAGCAACCCCGGCCGAAGTTAGCTGTTGTACTTGCTGGGGGTGGGCTGAGGTGGGAGCTAGCAACCCGGTGCTAGCAACCCCGGCCGAAGTTTGCTGTTGTACTTGCTGGAGGTGGGCAGTGTAACGATGGAATCGTTTATGTTTCCACTAGGACGGCTTAAAGTGAAAGACCGCTCATGTGTAGGTGAGGTTCCTGCAATGAGGCAACGTTGTTCGGAGATTATGTTTAACGAGAATGTTAATAAAAGACCTTGTGAGTAAAGGTAATGCTCAATGTCCGGTTTGTACGATCGCTTCTCTTTTACTATTGCGGTCTATGGGAAAAGCTTTCGGGGCCCCATGGGATGAATTTTTTTTTTTTTTTTTTTTTGCGCGTGCAGTACCGCGGCTGGCCACTGGAAATCTTCTGAGTGCAAGACCTGGGGGTCGACGTCACGGCGCGCCGTCGGAGTTGGCGTGATGACGTCATCCGGAAGAGAGCAGGTGTCGGCGGGGCTGATGGCGTGGCAGGCTGATGAGATGGTTGAGAAGAACAGGCGGTGGCCCTATGGAGGGTGGCGACAGTCCAGCCCGAAACACCTGTAGAAGGCGGGCCGTCGGGGCCCCCGCCGGGCGTGGCGAGACCGCGGGCGGATTGCGCAGCCTGCGCTGTTGGATCAACGGCGAGGGATTATCCGCGGCGCGTCCCCTTCCCGCCGAGGACCGAGGCGGGCCAGGAGACAGGGAGGACGCCATGGCGGGCTGCCGCAATACCGGATGAGAGATGGATCGGACGGGATGGACAGCTCGTTTCTGAGTGTGTGTCGCTGGAGCCGCGTTAACCGCGGGCTCCGCGCGAGGCTGAGAGAGAGGGAAAAAAAAAAAGGGTTAGAGAAACACGTGCACGGCGGAAGAATAAACCGCCGCCAGCGCGGCAGCCGACGGCGCGGCAGCCGACGGCGCAACCTGCGCTCTCGGGTTGGCGGCGAGGAGACACAGGAGATGAGTCGGGGAATCCGCGGCGACGATCCGGATGTTGAGGAGAGATGGAGCGGACCCGGACCGCTGAGGAGACGGGGCTGGGCCGGCCCCGCGGCCGCCGGGGAGAGCGGCGCTTCGGGCGACGGCTGAAAGTTTTTCTCCTCGGGATCTCGATCAGCTTGAGTTTGCTGGTGATCCCGTGCAAGCTGATCGTTGTCCGATGGTGATCGACACGAGATCCATGCCGGCCGTCGGACCCCGCCGGAGCGTGGCGACGCCGGGGTCGGTGGATTGCGCACCTGCGGCGCTTCCGGCATGGCTGAAAGTTTTTTCTCCTCCGGATCTGGATCAGCTGGTGTTTGCTGGTGATCCCCTGCAAACAAGTCGTCATCGATGGCGATAATGACACGAGACCCATGCCTGAACGGGTGAGTAACGATCTGAGATACGAGCTGTAGTAGTGTTGTCATGCTTGCGGTTCTGGTTCGGAGAACGAGAGCGAACGTGCTGCAGAGACGAGAGCGAAGATGATCTGAGGGTTAGGCTGGTATTTGAAGGTTTGCCGGAAGAGGCGTGGTGCCGGAGGAGGCGTGGTTGAGGCGTGGTCCTGCTCCCGAAATTCGATTGTTAAGCTCCAATTATTGATCATTCACACTATAAACTTATTTCATGTCTTCCCTGTCATTACAAATAGACTTGTAAATCTACATGTAAGAACTTTTTTTTGTAATCAGATTGTAATCCACAGTGATTAAGACCATGGAAGCAGACGACAGATTAACAAATTTGCAGAAAAATCTTTCAATTAATATTTTGCAAAGTGAGCAACTGCCCCTACTGGCCACACAGAGAAGCAACAGGTCAAAGGTCAGAGAGCTGCACAGTTGCAGCAGAGTTGTTTCCATCATCCTATTGTCAGCCTGGCAGGTTTTTACCATCTATGGTTTTTAATCTGAAATGGAGCAAATTCAGCTACAAGAGCGGCCTGGGGTGGATTTACACACAAGAATATAAAGGTAATTTTGGATTATTTACAGCTCTGACCTTACATTACCGAAGTAGGGACCAATCAGGGTCAAAGGTTTAAAGGGATTGTGACATGAAAAACACATTTTTCTTGATTTTTTGTGTTTTGTTGGGTGTCTTGACATCAATTACACCCAAAAAACAACGAACTTTTAACATTCAGTGTATTGTGTGCTTTCTGGGATTTTCCGCATAACTGTGCAAAAACGGCGCACCTGGTTTGGTGGCGGATCGTTACGTAACGATCCGCTAAATCACCACCCCCTCCACCCAGCTCCTGCCTCCTCTCCTCTCCAGTGCACCATAAAGGCTGATTTATGGTTCCGCGTTACACCGACGCAGAACCTACGGCGTAGGGTTACGCGGCGACGCGCACCGTACGCTGAACCCTACGGCGTATGCTCTGCGTCGATTTAACGCGGACCATAAATCAGGCTTAACACGGAGCTGTTTACAGCCTCTTCTGTTCTAATCACCGGAGGAAAACTGCTAAGAAGACCCGCGGCCACTGACTGGACTTAAGATAAGGGGACACTTTATTTACATGCCTTTATTTTTATGATTGTTTGCTCTGGTTCGCCCTGCTGCTTTTCCGTGCATGCTTCGCCTGTCGCTCCCGGCGCCTGTCGCTCTCCGACGCCGCTGTGAGCGTATGGCTGGAGGAGGAGGAGGTTGGGAGGAGGAGCGGAGCAATGATTGACAGGAAAGGGGGGAAAGGAAGCATTTTTCACGGCGCAAAAAAACACTGTCATAAAAAGCCAGGAAAAGAGTACTAGAGTGAAGTTTTTCTTGTTACACTCTTTTAGACACATTTGAGGGATGTTGGACAAGACTTTTAATAGTGTTAAAAGCATGTTAAAAATGATGTCACAATACCTTTAAGATCGTTTTAACGTTCTGCGTTTGCATACGTAGACAAAAAAAAAGAAAACAAATCCTTCAATATTCAAAATCAGGAAATCCAAGTCTTAGAAAAAGGTAGTCAACAATCTTTGTATATTTAAAATCTTTGTTTTTGCTTACTGTTCTTAGGCTGTGTCCCAATACTCCCCCTCGCCCTCGTTTTCTTCACTAACCCTAACTTTTGCGCGTTCCCGTGAAGGTAGTGGTGTCCCAATTCCTCTTTTCACCTAGGGGGAGGGGGCATAACGAGGGCTAGGGGCTGAGGATAGCCCCTTCAAATCGAGGGTTTGCAGATGCTCACTTGGCGAGCGAGGGGGTATGAAAATTTCCCAGAATGTTTTTCGTCGTCATTTGCGGACTGAATCAAAAAAAAAAAACATGGCGGACATTTCTTATTTTTTTGGGAATAAAATCAATATTTTGAGTTAGTTTCTGCATAAAAATGCATTTTGATTACATTTCTCGGCACATTTCTCGGCCAATATTTTACTTTCATAATATTCACTCAGTGAATGTACATAATCCCTTTTTTGTCCGTTGTTCGCTAAGATCGTGCCGGAATATGGTTACATAACCTACGTAAGCGACGCCGTAGGTTACGTAAGCGACGCCGTAGGTTACGTAAGCTACGCCATAGGCTGCGTCTATTTAACACGGACCTAAACTCCGGAGCCGGCAGACAGAAATCTCTAAATTTCGGAGCAAATTTCTTAACAGGCGTAGCTACAACTGTTAGATTTCATCTATTAAACCAACATCTTCCTAAATGATTTATTTCAGCCAGCGTAATTCTCAACAGAGCTGCGTCCCAGGAGAGAGTTTCTCTCCCGGGACGACGCAGCAGCTTGACCCGGCGGATACGTCTCTTCTCGGGCTGTGAGCTGAGGCTGCTCCCCGGGGCCGGCGGCTCCTTCTCATCTCCGAAAACATCGGGTCAAATTTCTTAACAGGCGTTATTTGGATAAACTGAACCCAGGTTGCGGATCTTAAGGTTACCTTTATGCCTGAAAAAATATAAAAACTTAATAAAGTGCCATATTAACAGCGCTACAGCTGAAATTAAAACAGCTTTTGGCTCTCAGCTTCCTGATCAGGTTAGGGATGAAAACGAGGGGGAGTAGGAGAAATGGGACAGGCACCTGGGCCAAGTGCCCTAGATCTCAAGTGCCCTAAAATCTCCCCCTTCTTTTTTAGGGGTTAGGGAAGAAAAGAAGTGCGAGTGGAGAAAAGAAGGGCGAGTGAAGAAAAGTAGAGGGAGTATTGAGATTGGGCCTTAAACTTGATTTGTTAAAGAGTTTATCTAAAATGTTACATAAAATCAATTCCTGCTACTTATATGGCTGTTGAAGTAATTTTCTTGTTTGTGTTTTCTGTAATTTATAGTATATTATATACAGTATACAGTAATTAAATGTGTCAAATTAAAACATTGCACTAAGGTCCAATTAGGTTTTAATGGTTCAATTCTGCATTGAATTTAAATTTAAACCACGCCCACAACTAACTCTGGCCGGAACAACAACAACTCCGCCGGCCGGAGCTTCCGCCATTTTCTACGTGTCATTCAGGCAGCCAATCAGCACAGAGCCTCATTATCATAGCCCCGCCCACTCAGAATCCCTCATAGATAATGAGGTTAGAGAAAGGGAAGATAAAGACATGGATCAGAGGCTGAATTTCTAATTTATTTAGCAAAAACAATCAAAAGCTTGTTTTTAAGACATTCAAGGCCTGTTTAAAATAGGTATTAGATCATAATAGGTCCCCTTTAAGTTTACATCTCCTGCCTCTAGTCCGCCTCTAAAGCTGTGCATAGAGATAAAATCATCAACAGCCACCAGCAGGCACCAGTAAACAATATTTATTTGAATTACATATACATAAAAATCCATTCATAAAAATACACACAGTGTGGTTATCAAGTCTGATTGTGCGGAATTGTCATACAGATGTGGGTGACTGGCTGTGGAGTATACATTTCATTGCATAGCTTATTGGCATGTGAGGGATGTGATGCAAAAAGTGCATTTGATGTCAGATATGGTGTTATTTCCTAATTCATCAGGGCCAAAAACATCACAGCTGGGTTTCAGCTAGATTTTAAACCGTCACATCTCTCATTCATCTACGATCCAGCTCCTTCTAACCTATCGTCATCATCACATCAGGTTACCCTGATAAACATCAGAAATATTTATACAGTGATGACTAACAGCACCATGATAAGACAAACACGAACACTGATCTCAGGATGTTGTATATTCACAGCAGAGTAAGACACAGGTTTTATAATACATAATAATACATTTCACCAGTGATGTCAGCAAAATGTTGGGATTATACCAAAAGGTTCACATGTAAAGTTTTCATGGTGGTCTGTAAGCAGCTCTTTTCTTTGCACCGTTGGGCTGAAAATATGAGTGACTATGTTTACATGCAGTCAAAATTCGGGTTACGGTCAATATTCCGGTTACTGAAACATTCAGAATGATCTGTTTCCATGCGTGAGCAAACAGGGTTATCCCTGTTTACATGGTGATTAATCATTTGGGATATCTGGATCAAACCAGCGACGCACGGAGAACGTGATGACGCAATTCCCGTCATTTCCGCTTCTTCTTCCTGTTTCCAAATCCAAAACAACAACAATAACAGCAGCACGGCGGATAATGAACAGCCCAATAGAAGTCGTTTTGTTTCTTGTCCCTGTAGTTCGCCTTTTTCAGCGTCTTCCAGCGGAGCTGGATCTGGTCTGGCGTTCGTACAAATCCTGCTTCGCGCAACTTTTCGCTCACCTTCTTTTAAATCTGGTATCCCGGTACTTTCTACCGTCTACAAATGCCAAAATGTTCATATCTTTCATTACAGTTATCAAGTGATTAGTCTCCTCATGGTCTTGCGTTTCTCATGTTTATAAGAACTTCCTGGACTCAAAAGACCAAGATTCCTTGCTCCTTGCTTGCGAAAAAAACATGCGCAGAAAACAAATTCCTGTTCCTTTTGATGGGGAAATCCCGTGTGAGGTTAATTCAACCTTTAAACTTGTTTTGTCCTTATGAAACTGTCACATGCTCTGTCAAGAGAAGTCACAGCAGCCACTTCCTGATCTACTCAGGTGTTGGACTGTTCTGTGACAGCTGTCCACTGTAATGTCAGGAATCAATCACTGGTTATCACTTCCTTCCCATTGTCCACTGTCATTGTCCTTATATGGTCATTTCCTGTCAAGTTTCTTAATAAAAGCATAATGCAGAGGGGAGGACCTTTGGGAAGCATTTTGCTGTCAGGGGCTCTGCCCCTGTTGCGTTGCTCTCCCCCTTCTGCAGAAGTGCGTTAAAAACCCATTCTAAGGTAGTCTCTGTGTCTTTCCTCGTTATGAATTTATGTAATGTTGATTTAGACCCAACACCCGTTAGGCTGTACATGACCAAATATTCGGGTTAGAAAAGGAGTAACCCAGGGGTCATATTTGGGTTGTTATTCAAAGGGGTTATTGGTGTTTTCATGGCCGTGCGCTACCAGGTTATTGCTAATATTCCGGTTAGAAAAGGGTTATTGACTGTATGGAAACGTAGTCAGTCTGAACTCTGCAATGGTGGGCAACACTAGTGACAAATGAAGCTTAGAGAAACATATTGTGAGAAAAACACGGGCTTAATAACTGGATCACTTATTTGCATGTTCACAGCACCAAGCTAGTAACACAAATGTTGAAAGTGGCTCTGTAGAGGTTCTGCCTAGTCAGCAGTAGGGGATTGTGTTACAACACACAACCCCTTCTCTGTAAAAGAAATAACTCCTGAGATGCAGTTCTTCTTCCATAGACACTTTAACTAATGTTTTTTTTCTTTAAAAAAAGAGCCATTACTCCTTGTCCAGTTTAAATAAATATGCAATATGTAAACACATGGTGGATCAACGGCAGTGGGGAGAGATAATACAGGAGACTATGACGAGCAGTAAACCCACAGAGTAAATGAGTCACAGAGTACAGTGTTATAAAAAACAAACACACTTAATTCTAAATTCAGCAGCAAAATATAGTAACGCTACATGTTCGAAAGCGTAGTACACCCCAGAAGGAGAGAAGGAATATTAATATACTCACGCACAGTAGCTGCAGGAGTTCAGTAAGTCCCTTTTATTTTCCGAAACAATACCATTTTCATCTGCCTATCAATGCAACTGTGAGAAAAGTGACAGAAATGGTGGACGTTTGAGTCTCTAATATCTTTATCCAGGTTCTAAAACATAGTTTCTAGAATTACTTTGCAAGTGACAGAAAACAAGGAGCACCGAAGTGCTGGAGCAGCAAGTGTTAGCAGACATGTATGTCCGGAAAATTAAATGGCGCTTTTCCACTAGTACCTACTCGCCCGACTCGACTCGACTCGGTTTGGTTCTTTTCCACCAGGGGTCTAACGTGCCGAGTAGATACTTTTCTGTAACTATTCTGCTGAGGTTCTAAGCGGCTGAGTCGGCTGTATCTGACATCATCACACTACAGGCCACCGATTGGTCGGGGGTTTGGAGTCAGACGTCTGAGTCAGGAGGAGGAAATCAGAGAAAGAGACTCTGACGGATTCTTGTTCATTTTATTCAACCAGCAATGGCAGCGGAAGAGTCTGTTTCATGATCCAACTCTGAGGTGCAGATGTTCATAAACCTGGTGCTGAGGAGAGAATTAAAAAGGGATCTAGACGGGTGATAAGGAACAACCAGATCCACCAGGAGCTCTGTCACTTCATAGCTGCTCACGGCTCCAGCTGACTTTTCAGCAGCGCTGAAACAAACTAACAAAATTAAAAAGCGTCACCACTTGAAGCTTCTCTCACTCTCATTTTTTAACTTTCAACTTAGCAGCACATCTATCATCTCCTCCAGGTTCTACATCTTTAGTGTTGTTGTCTTCGTTCAGATCACACAATCTAATACGTCACAGCAGCTTCGCTCCAACCTCCTACTTCTGCTCCAGGAGCTGAATTGTAGTGGAAAAGAAACCAGGCCGAGTTGAGATGAGTAGAGCCGAGTAGCTAACAGTGGAAAAGCGCTAAAAGTGGAGGCGAGCGGCTCCTTTAAGCAGTGTGAGCCCAAATTCTAGCTAGTTTTTCTTTGTTTTGATGGAAGTGCATTTGTAGCAGCACACGTTTGACTTGGCTTGCGTGACAGCGGCCTTATGAACTACGTTCCCCGGGTGACTCGGACTTTCTTGAAGGAAAGAAAACAGTTTCTCCAGGCACTTCAACTCCAGAAAGTCAGTAGGAGCAGTGGGACGCGTCATGCTAATTAGCATGTGCAAACATCCTAATTGTTTTCCAAATCATTTCTCCGGTTCCTTTAGGATTGGACTCCGATTTCCGGAGGGAGGGGGGTGCAGAAAAAACTGCTTCATCATGGCATCGGAAATGTAAGCCCCCGGTCAGAGAAACTAAACATGTGATGCGGTCAGAGCAACATGCACGTGTGGTGGACGTCAGTGAAGGGCTGTTGGGTTTTCAGTAAAAACTTGATAATCCAAGGTGTTATTTGCAACTCTGCAGTTGCCCTCGGATGCTCCTTTGTGAGTCATCGTATAAACCCACTCCTTCCCACTTACAATTTGGTTCAGTTTGTTTTAAACCGGTGGAAATGGCTGTGCATGAGAGGGGTACCAGACCCGTTTCATGAGAGGAGGACTGTTTGGCTGGCCGAGCTCACGCTTCTAGCAGTAAGTGCTGGAATGAAAAAGAAAACAGTAAATAGAGTGTTTTACTGTTCAAGCTTGAATGAATTCAGTGTTGTAGAAATATCCCCCATTGACAGGAACACCTAACAAATCATTTCATCTTCATCACACTGCAAAAACCCAAAATCTTACCAGGAATATTTCTTATTTCTAGTTAAAATGTCTAATTTTTAGTCAAAAAAATCTCATTACACTTAAAAAAATAGTCATTACCAGAAAAATAATTTGTTATTTGACAATTCTCACCTGTTTCAAGTAAATTTTCACTTGAAATAAGTAGAAAAATCTGCCAGTGGGACAAGATTTATCTTCTCATTACAAGCAAAAATCTTTTTTCTATTTTTCTACTTATTTTAAGTGAAAATCTACTTGAAACAGGTGAAAATTGTTGTTTTTTTCCAGTGATGAGTCTTGTTTTAAGTGTAATGAGATTTTTGTTTACTAAAAATAAGACATTTTAAATAGAAATAAGACAAATATTCTTGTTAAGATTTTGAGTTTTTGCAGTGGGTAAATAGGGTGTTTTACTGTTCAAGCTTGAATGAATTCAGTGTTGTAGAAATATCCCCCATTAACAGGCACACCTAACAAATCATTTCATCTTCATCCATTTTTGGTGATATGAAATTATTTAATATGTTTAGAAGAAAAAAAAAGTATAAAAGCTCCACGTGTCCATCAGTTCGTCCCTGCGTTCAGACCTCTGAGCTGTTGTGGCAGTCTTGCATCCTCACCACCAGCATGGGCTCGGTGCTGACGGAGCCTTTCACCACCTCCTGCACCCCCTCCCTCCAGCCCTCCTTCCCATCCCTCTGCGTGGATCTGAGCACCAGCGTGACGGTGATGATGAGGAGGACAGTCAGCAGCAGCCCCACCAGCGCCCCCACCACGGTGACCAGACTCTCCTCTTCCTCCTCTGTGTTCAGCTCCCCCCGTTCCAGCCCGCCAGCAAACAGCTCATGCGACTCCCCCGACCTCCTCTTTGTGCGGTCTAAGGCGATGTGCATAATGTTGGTACCACGGCTGTTGTCTATTCCAATGTCTTGGGCGATAGCTGGGATCTCATCGCCTGCCGACCTCCTCCAGCGATCGGCTTTCACACTTGAAGACGTCAAGACGTGCTCGTTGCTGGAGGAAACGAAGGAGTGGTACTCGAGGCTTCGCTTCCCAACGCCTCTGTTGGCGTTCTCTTTGGAGCGAACTGTGTAAATGGTGTGTATGAACCATTCACGCCCCGCAGCAACCTGGGGAGGAAAGGGCAGATCTTAGGAAAAGGTCATACTGTGTGAGGTTAATCAAACTTTTGAATTAGTCTTATCCTTATGAAACTTATCACATGCTCTGTTAACAGCTGTCCCATTGTCCTTTAGGGTTAACTAAAGGTTAGCCTGGACCACCTGTTCAAGACCCCCATGAAGTTCCTGTTTTAGTCCGGAAGGCATTTGACCCCAGTGACCCATTGCTTTTTAAAAACTTAAGTTTCTGCATACCAGGATTAGTTCCTCTTTAACTGAAAATATCACATGTGTGACCTTTTAACCCCGATGTCTGTTACCTCCGTATGTTTCCTGTTTTCTTCTAATTGTCCATTGTCTACCTTATATGGTAATTTTCCTGTCAAATTCTCAATAAAAAGCTCATGCAGAAGAGGAACCAGCTTAGCATTTCGTCAAGAGCATCCATAGAGAGCCATGTTGCTCTGCAAAGCTCCGACTTTGCTTCCCTTTCTGCAGAAAGCGCCTTAAAAATCATTCCAACAGTCTCTGTTTTTCCTTGTTATGTAATGTTGATTTAGGGACCCAACAACTGGACAAATGATCTGGGACTAAAGTTGGAATCCTTTTATCAAGTAACATTAGCTTTGTTGATGATTGAAGATGATCATTTTATCACCTTCAAAACTACTGCTACATACTACAATGCCGTCTCAAAAGAGGAAACGGGAGCAAAAAGACAAAGTCAAAGAAAAAACATCAAATACAAAATGTCTAAAGAGCTGGATTCAGACCAGCAGGCCAGCTGATCCGCTAAGAGAAAACTGTCAATCAACTATTTCCTGTCATTCATTTAATATGAAGTTGGTCTTTTTGTAGGAGCAGTTTTAAGTTGGATGCAGACTAATACCTACAAGTGACTATTTCTGTCAGTATTCGTTATCGCTGCATAGTAGTGTGAAGGATTTCATTAAATAGTTTGAACAGCTAGAATCAAATTTGGGTGACGCTATTCAACAAGGTAAACGTTTCCAATGTGCAAACGCTGGGTTTAAAAATATTTTTTCTCCAAGACTGAATGCGACACATACCGTCCAATGTTTGAAATGTAATTATATAATTTTATGAGCAATAACATCCGGGCTTATGAAGTTTGTTGTGGATTTTTTATAATTGTTTTGATAATCTGTAGATTTCACACATGTAAAACTAATATGTGTTTGCTCAAATTGCATGAAATCTTAAATAGAAATCTAAAATCCTGAGAAGCACTGCCCTGTGAAACGTCAGTGCATGTCCATGTAATTACACCAGAATCAAGGATCTTCTGGTGTACACTACTATAAAACAAAACAACGATCCCGAACCAAAGAAAGCACAAGGTTTAGATATCCATTAAACTCTTCTCATCATAAAGTAAACCTTTTTGAACTTTAGTAAATCAAAGGTATCTGATAGCTATGGGAATGTTTTTTTTTCTTTTTCTTTTTCTCCTCTTCTTTTTTCTCTTTTTCTTTGTCGGCTCCTCAAATAAATGAGCATGAGTGTGTTTGTGTGTGTGTGTGCTCCTGCAAACATTTTCAGTGTGGTTGTTTGCATGTGAACATTTTCAACAAAAAGTGTTTGCATGTGTATTATAATCTATCTACGAGAGGGAAAAAATGTGTCAGCGTTTGTTAATGTGGCAATCAAACTAAAGAAAAAATAAGACTTCCTAAACAACTGTGGAAATTAAGAGGCTAGAATTTCCTCCATTCATATTTGTTAAACTGAAAAGCCCTTGATATTAACATAGCTCATCAACCAGCAGCCAGTCTTCAACTAAATCCGATTCATAATTTGCTGTGGCAGAGTGTTTGATTGGCAAAAGGAGCGGGAAGCGCTGCAGACCTGGAACATGGCTGTGGAGTCCAGCCTGAAGCCGTCGGATCCTGGCTGCCTGACGAGCGGCAGGGCTGACGGCTCGTCCACTGCCAGCACAGCGTTGAAGCTGACGTCGCCAAACATGCGCGCCTGAGTCTCCGGCTGAGCCTTGTCCTGGTAGGGAGTGTGAGGAGCAAGGGAAAAAAGTGAAAAAAAACCCTTACTTGTGTTGTGGAATTTCATAAATTGCACAAAGTAAAGTACAGATCCTTAACAAAACTACAACATCGGCAGAGGTGTCAACCTTACTTAAGTAGAAATTTTGGTTATCTATACTTCACTGGAGTAATTATTTTTCAGATGACTTTTTACTTTTAGTCCTTACATTTTCACGCAATTATCTGTACTTTTTACTCCTTACATTTTAAAAACAGCCTTGTTACTCTATTTCATTTCGGCCTTTAAAAAAAAACTATCCAGTTAAATTGCGCCATCCGGATAGAGTGAGTTTGGTTGTGGTTGTTTCAGATGTTCTTGTCCAGTTTTGTTCTTACATCCGTTCCCTCAGATTCCTGCAACTAAACTTGGATGTACATTCCAATAAAGGTTAGGATAAATGATAACACGCCTCTGAAGTTTGACTTTTTGCACCATTACAATACTTATAGGCAACTAGTCATCATATCTCATGCTCTCTGAAACACATGTTAATGCTCAATAGTACACATATATGGTTCTTTAATATATTTACATTATACTAAGATACATTCATTTTCAATGGCTTTTGTCCTTAATGGCTTTTTTCCCCCTTACATTACTTTTACTTTTATACTTTAAGTAGTTTTGAAACCAGTACTTTTATACTTTTACTTGAGTAAAAAACTTGAGTTGATACTTCAACTTCTACAGGAGTATTTTTAAATGTTAGTATCTATACTTCTACCTGAGTAATGAATGTGAATACTGAAGACACCTCTGAACATCGGTGAGCTTTAGATGACCTCTAAACACACTCCATTGTATTTTTTTCTTTTCTTCTTGTGTGCAAATGTGCAAATAAATCAAATCAAATCAATCCTGCTCCCCACAGCTGTCGACCTTTCATTATAAAGTATATCATGTTTGAATTTTTTCCATGACACTTGATTAAATCCAAGATTAAAAACCACAGTGTACTCACAAGAATCTTGAATCTATAAAGTAACGATGGAGAGTCAGCCAGGCAGCCGAATTCAGAGCGGGTGGGATTGTACTTGGGTACGTATCCGTCGGCGCCGGTGCAGAGGAAAACCTTCTCGATGCTGCAGTAGAAAGAATCTCCCAGATTCTGCACAGGGTCCACCATCACACGACCGTATACTGTATCACCTGAAAAGGGAGAACAATGTCCAAAATATGATCATCCATTTCTTTTGGTGCCAACTACCAATTAAAAGCACATCATTTATTGTAGTGAAGTGAAATATCTTGACCACGTGATCACAGACAGAGGTGGGTAGTAACGACTTACATTTACTCCGTTACATTTACTTGAGTAAGTTTTGGGAAATGTTGTACTTTTAGGAGTAGTTTTGAATCACTATAAATTTAACTTTTACTTGAGTAGATTTGTGAAGAAGAAACTGTTACTCTTACTCCGCTACATTAGGCTACGTTGAGCTGTTACTTTTCTTTTATCCCTTTTATCCGCGTACGCGTCAATCTCATGACATCACTGGGTGATTCTTTGGGAAAAATGTTTGTTTTTGCATGTTTTGTCACATTTACACAGACTCAAACACACACAGAGTTTCTATGAGTTCATGGGCTTGTTCTAGTTCTGACTGGTTAAAAAAAGAAGTGTACAAAGGCTTGAAATCTTGTGCTGCTTAGTTTATTTTTTTATTCTATTATTTTTATTTATTTTATTACTTATTAAGTACTTGAATTTACTTTAAGCTTATTTTAATTTAACCTATATTTTATTTTTTATTAATTTTAATTTATTGTATTGATTTAATTTGCCTGAAGATGATTATTTTGTACTTTTGTCTGTTTGGTTGTTTTAAAAAAAGACGTTACTCAACAGTTACTCTGTACTTGAGTAGTTTTTTCACCAAGTACTTTTTTACTTTTACTCAAGTAATTATTTGGATGACTACTTTTTACTTCTACTTGAATCATATTATTCTGAAGTAACAGTACTTTTACTTGAGTACAATTTTGGGCTACTCTACCCAGCTCTGATCACAGATCAACTGACAGATGACGAGGACATTTATCGTCAGTGTCGTACGTTGTATGTGCAAGCAAATGTATTGTCCCGTAAATGTGGTGGTTGTACTGTTGGAGTGAAGTTGACTCTGTTCAAAGCGTATTGTTCACCTGGGTACACTGCACGTCTGTGGCTGAACTATAAAAAAGCCTTCAGAGACTGCAAGTGGCTACCATGATGCTCTGAGGAAACTGCTAAAAAGGCCCAGATGGACGAGCGCGAATGAGATGTTTGTGAGTGCTGGAGTGAACACACTGCAATCTATTTTGAGAAATGTAATATACAGGTTTATCTGTCGGTTAAATTATTCTGATAATGAAATTGTTGTGGTACTGGTGAACATTATGTACAGTGCCACACGCTGCATGTCAGTTTTGGGAGCATTGGTATAAGTGTCTTTTGAAATGAGTCATGAGACTATTTTTGCTTTCTGTTTTTTTTAATCTTTTTGTACTGTGTGTTTTTGATTGTATTTGTGTATGGACCTTGAGTCTGGAATAAAGCATATGTATATACAGGACTCTACAGAAAATTAGAATATTGTAATAAAGTTCTTTATTTTCTGTAATGCAAAAATGTCATACATTCTGGATTCATTACAAATCAACTGAAATATTGCAAGCCTTTTATTATTTTAATATTGCTGATCATGGCTTACAGTTTAAGAAAACTCAAATATCATATTTAAAAAAATTGGAATATTCTGGGAATCTTAATCTTAAACTGTAAACCATAATCATCAATATTAAAATAATAAAAGGCTTGCAATATTTCAGTTGATTTGTAATGAATCCAGAATGTATGACATTTTTGTTTTTTTAATTGCATTACAGAAAATAAAGAACTTTATCACAATATTCTAATTTTCTGAGACAGTCTATCTATCTATCTATCTATCTATCTCCTTAAAATGCTTCTTTTTTTTTTTTGCTCAACTTTACATGTCTTTCTTTGGATGTTGAAGTGGAAGCTGTTCTATTTTGCCCGTAACATTCTTTTAGATCTATAATGATTTTATCTGCAGACCCCCTTGACAGTTTGAAGCATCAACGCCGATCACGAGTTACTGGAATCTTTCATGTGACGCAGCTGACGGCAGAAAGCTGAACGCTACCAACATCCCAAATCAGTAGAAGTTAGGTCACACTTAGATGCTGCTCTTGTTTTATCTGTCACTCATATCATGTACTTATTTGTATCTGATGCTCCGGTTTTTGTACACGATGTTCTTGAAGTATTTTATCTCTGTCACGTAGGCTGTTGACTTTGTGTGACCTCAAATCTTTTATAAATATTTAGCTGCACTCCAAGGTCATTTGTCAGAAAGCTGAAGGCTGTTGCTGCACTTTGTATCTGCCTGGCCATCTGGCTGCAATATTTTGGCAATTAAAATGCAAATAGGATCAATTATCTCTGGCTGAAAAGAGAAACAGCTGTCAAAAAAAAGGAAAAGAAAAATGGAAGCTTCTCAAAAGAGACGGCAGGAAAGATCTTACCCTCAGAAAATGCAACATCGCTCTCCGGACTGAAGCCCATGGATCCATCAGAAAGCCACAGGCTCTTCTTGGACAGCAGGAACATCTGAGTGTTCAGACTGAATTCCACTGCAACCGGGTCACTCACCTACAAGTACAAGTACGCAGCTGATGAGTACGTGAAGAGCTCAGGAAGGCTCTGACAAGGATGGAGAAGGAGGGAGCAGCTTCCCACGGAGGAGCTGCTGAAGGGAAGGAGCCTTACCTGTTGGAATCTGATGTCCAGGTCAAAGGTCACAGGTTCTCTGGGACTGCAGACGGGTGGAAGTGTGTACTCCGTGCTCTGGGCGGCTGTACAGGGGATCAGCCTCACGGTGTAGGCCCCAGAATAGTCTCTCACCTGGAAAACACCCACAAAAACCCCCAAGAAACAAGTCTGTTGGTCTGAAGTCCCGCTGAAGTTTCAAGATAAAGAAGGAAAATATCATCTAAATTTTAAACAGAGCCGCCTGGGAGATTTGCGAGGCCCTGTGCGAAATGGCTGGGGGGGGGCCCTCGAAATTTTTGGGGTTTTTCGGGTCGGATCGGGTGTCTATATGCGCAATTTTAACTCTCCAATTAGCAAAATACTGGATACCTTCCCCTGCCTCATCATCATCTCTTGCCTAGACGCGGGGCCCCACGGCTGCTTGAGACCCGGTCGGATCAGTGATTTTGTAACAAATGTATCAAACAAGCCTTTCAGAGAGGCATTAAACTCTTCCATTTTCTTTAGTTTTTTTTCTTTTTTCATCCCCTGATGGAAATTTCCTGAATCTGTCTCGTTCTCTCGACATTGTGTGACAGTTTGTTCCAACTCCACCCGTCTGGATCAGAGCAGCTTGTGTCTGTGCTTGGTCTGATCAGTTGTATTGAACAACTGACACGCGCATCATTGCACATATATTTATTGATATGCATAGACTTGTACACATTTAGGTCTGTAATGGAACGTGACTGTTGATATTTATAAGGGAAAAAACGAAAAAAAAATTTGAAAAAAAAAAAAAATTGAAAAAAAAAAAAAAAACGCCCATAGCGCGAGGCCCCTTGGGGCGTGAGGACCCGTGCGGTCGCACGGTTCGCACACCCCTTGCGGCAGCCCTGATTTTAAACAACCTTGTGTACGTACTACTCTTAAAAGCATGTGCAGATCAGTCTGTGGGGGAACTTTGTGGAATGGTCTTGAGGATGAAATCAAACGAAGCACTAACTCTATACAGTTTAAAAACACATACAAGAAAACTATTCTTGACAAATATAAAAATAAGGACTCAATTTACCTTCTGTATGTATTTCTTTTATTATTATTCTGTTCCTTATGTGATACCTCATATACGATACAAATGTAACTCCCTGCATTCATGGCTGGTCATGGATCATCAAAGAAGTGAACATGAAATTACATTTTTGAGTTAAGGATATTGTAGGAGGCTAGTTTAATTATGCCTTGATCTTTGTTTATTAATTGTTTGTGTTGTATTTTTTTTTTTTTTTTTATTATTTTGTTTTTTCTTTCTTTTCTTTTCTTATTTTATTTTAATTTTTATATTTTCTATGGCATATGATATGATATTGTGAGGAAGGGACATGACTAAATAAGCGTTCTGCTTCCTCCTGTTCTCTCTCCAACACATTATTTTGCTGTTGTGCTTTATTTTTGGATGAGATTGTTAAATTGTTTTTCTTTTTTTTGATATTTTGACGCTTTTAATTTGATGGGTTTGTGAGAAAGTGAGCAACCCCTCCCCTTCTCACCGTCACCGGACTTTTTTAATATGTGTGTGGCAGGGTGGAGGATTGGGCGTGGTTTGCAGGGGGAGCAGCACATGGCTGGGCCTGGTTCTGCTGATTGGACACACCTGTGCCCAATCAACCTCTCCACCCTGCCTGGCTTCATAAACAGCGTCTGCATACCAGAAAAGGGGTCTGCTGAATGGATGTAGCTTGATGTGAGGCTATGCTCAATGTGCCATATTTTGAACTTCATTTGGATGTCTTTGTGTTTTTTTTTTACATAAAATAAAAAGCCTTTTTTTTGGCATTCCACGCTCTGCGTGTTCTCCTTTCCACCTCATCACCCAGGTCCAGTTTGCCTTATCCCCTTTTACGAGGGGAGGCCGCTCCGGTCCCTCACAGGGTTGTGTTGTTGTTCGAGACAAAGCCAACAATAAACAATAAACAATAAAGTTGTGTAGCAGGACACAGGAAAACATTGACGGAGTCTTACTGCAAAGTCGGAGGTGAAGGTCCACTGCTGGACCGGCTGGTTGTAGGAGGGCTCGCTCCTCACCAGGCTGAGGTTAAAGGTCAGGCCCGCGTGGTCCACACTCATCACCATGGACGACATGGAGGCTGCGGGAGAAATGTTGAAGGAGTGAAGTTAATAAAAGGAAATAATTAAAACTGACTGTGACGGTGCAGTTATTCTAGGAACCGGAAAACTGATGTTATGATGGTGTTTTTCTTTTTCTTTTTTGTGATCAATTTTTTTATTAAGAATCTCATGGTAACAAGATGATCATAGTGCTGTCATAAATGACAGAGAACGGAAGCAGTACGGTCAGAGATTCTCTCTTTTTCTTATGGTAGAAAGAAAAAAAAATAAAACACAACAAAAAACAGAAAAACTACAGCAACAATATTAAAACAGACAAAAAAACTAAACACACAGCAAAAACAAAACACAGCAGAAAATAAACAATTCCTGACGACCCCAACCCTTCCCCCTATTACCCAGGAATCCCAGTATCTCTGCAAACCATCAACATTAGGATATCCAATGACACACAACAATGCTGATTTCCTCCACCATTCACGATGATATCCACAGAAAGTATATGTGTCCACTAGAGCAGGGGTTGGCAACCCGCGGCTCTAGAGCCGCATGCGGCTCTTTAGCACCGCCCTAGTGGCTCCTGGAGCTTTTTCAAAAATGTTTGACCTTTTTTTTCTTTTTTTACTTTTTTTCTTCTTCTTTTTTTGTCTTTTTTATCTTTTTTTTCTTCTTTTTTTTACTTTTTTTCTTCCTTTTTCCTTCCCTTTTTAACCTTGACATTTCAACTTTTTTCTTGAAATTTTTACTTTTTTCTCAAGATTGTACTTCAACATTAATCTCGACATTTAGACTTTTTTCACGAAATTTGGACTTTTTTTTCCACATTTAGACTTTTTTCTCAAAATTTTGACTATTTCCTCGACATCTCGACTTTTTTTTCCACATTTCGACTCTTTTCTCCACATTTCGACTCTTTTCTCGACATTTCGACTTTTTCTCAAGATTGTACTTCAACATTAATCTTGACATTTTGACTTTTATCTTGAAATTTTGACTTTTTTCTCGAAATTATGACTTTTTCTCGACATTTCAACTTTTTTCTCGAAGTGCATAATGAAAAAAACAACTTCCCCCAGTTTGACTAATATAGATACATGCAGCATGTGTTGCCTTCATTCTAAGGCTGATACAAGACTTTCCATTTTTTGCGGCTCCAGACATATTTGTTTTTTGTGTTTTAGGTCCATGGCTCTTTCAACATTTTGGGTTGCCGACCCCTGATCTAGAGGATAAACAAAGAGTGCACATAATGTATATATAATGTATATACAAAGTATTCTAAACATACAAGCAAAATAAAATGATAATGATTTTCTTCAGTAAATAATATTTTGTGCTGTGAGCTCCAACTGTACAATATCCCGGTGTTTCTCTAGTCTCACCAGCTCTTTTGTTTCTGCCAGAAGAATGAGATTCCACGAAGAGACCCCTGAAATGAGCTCTGGTGCGGAAGTTTACCACCAAACATCCTTGCTCATTGATGCGCATGCTTGTGGGATACAACGAACCTGGAAAAAAACATACAAATACCCTCTAAGAACTGCTGTTGTTTAAAAAACAAACTAAAGTTGCACATTGATCTTGGTTCTGCTGAGAGCTCACCCTGCAGGTCTGATTGCGGGGGGCTGCCGATACCGTCCTGCCACAGAATAGCAGTATCATACACAAAAGTGAGGCGCAGCTCCGACTGCAGATCAAAGTGTTGCCAGCCGCCGGTGCCGACGGGGGAGTGGAAGACGTACGACACGTACAGAGGCACCCGCAGGGTCACGTAGGACTGCGCCAGGTTCAGCACCTGCAATGATGTCAGCGCTGAGTAAAGACACACTGTGTTTTCCATTTATCCTCATAAACAAGCCCAACAGCTGCACATAGAGACAGCCTGGACTTGTGCTTGCTCTGCTTACACTGATAATTACTACACAGGGTAAAAGGAATGTTTAACAATAAATGCTGCTTATACACCTGATAGATGGTTAAAGCTGTGTGTAAAAAAAAAAGGCAACTTTCTTTTGGATTAAGGAGTGATTGTAGGTTGAAATACTATAATACGCGAATCGGCACAGATTACTCTTGTAATACTGTATTTGACCCGGTCTTTGTACGTTTTGACCGTATAGAAACGTAATTCTCGTCAGTTGTGTGAAATAAGACCTGGAAACAGGCATTGTGGCATAGAATTGTCAAATTGGTTTAATTCACCGTACGAATTGTTACAGATTACTTTTGTAATACTGTATTTGACTCGGTCTTTGTACGTTTTGACCATATAGAAATGTAATTCTTGCCATTGTAAGAATGAGATGTACCTGCTGTACTGTACTGCCCTTACTTTTTAACAACTTGTGCTTTTTATTATTTTACCTCTTTTCTTATAATTTTATTTCACTTTATTTGTTATTTACTGTTTAATTGTGTCTTGCCGCTTTTGATGTTGATGTAAAGCATTTTGAATTACTTTGTGTTGAATTGTACTATACAAATAAACTTGCTTTGCCTTGGCTAATAAGTCCAGAGAAAATATAAGAAATCAACAGTGTTCTCTTCCACAAAGTATTTGAAGTGTCTCACTCCTACCTAGACTTATCAAAATTCAGAAAGGTCCTCCTGAGCTGCAAACAAAGAATCACAGCGGGTGGTGATGTGGGCGTGTGTTGCTATGTATGGTTTCTTTTAAACTGTTTTTAGAAGCATTGAAAAACTTCAGATTGATTATAAACTACTCATGTGTGTGATATAACTGATTAATTAATTTTTCACAATTAATTTGATCACGTATCAGTTCATTAAAATGTATTGATAAATAAATAAATGGAAAGCATTCCCGTCTGCTTGAGGTCTTGGATGTAGTTCCACAGGGTCACCACTAGATGTCTCTGCTCACCAACATGTTTTGGACACTTCTGCTCAGTTTGAAAGACGAGCTGTACATAATCCACCCCAAGTTTGGCAAAAAGCCAGAGTTTGTTTCGAAATGCACCAGTTAGCTGATTAAAAGAGATAAACAAAAACAGATAAACGGCAATTTGGCAAAAGCTCAATCATGCAACTGTTTATCAGATTAATTTCTTCCTCTCTCTGAACAACTGAGGGTAGATAGTACGGTATATCTTAACCTCCAGACTGTTACAATAGCGAATCTGGCAGTTTTCACAATGTCTATAATATGAGATATAAACTACCTCAGAACTAGGATTTTAGGAAGGCAGAGCTTTTGCAAGATAAACAAATAAATTCAAACTGGGACAGCATAAGAACATTCATTGAGGTTAAAACAATAACAGCAACATAAAGTTGCAGAAGTATTGTACTTGCACTACAACTACAAAGAAAACTCAGCTTCTAACCAGTAATAGAGGCTCTCAGATGATTAAACTTGAGCTGCAGCGTGATATGTCATGTGCACCCTGGCTAGTTTTTTACTTAGATGACAGCCATCACCCTTAACAAATAGGACTTAATGTCTGGTGGATGATGAGCAGC
This sequence comes from Cololabis saira, assembly GCF_033807715.1. Classification (NCBI taxonomy): domain Eukaryota; kingdom Metazoa; phylum Chordata; class Actinopteri; order Beloniformes; family Belonidae; genus Cololabis; species Cololabis saira. The sequence continues at coordinate 10,019,377 of NC_084600.1, read as the reverse complement.
GTGTGCAATGATCGTGTGCAAGCGGTTCTTGCTGTGTCTGGGAAAAGTATTTTTACTTCCTCTTCATCTTCCTTCTCCCTCATACACACATACAAAGAAAATGATGCACATTCAGCAGCCTAAGCAGCAAAACAAATTTTGTAGTTCAAAGTTGGGTGAAGGCAAAAGGCGCAGCAGGACACGCATGAGCAAAGATGCGAGTCCTAATCCACATTAACAACACACAGAAGAATACTGCTGCTGCGGTGAATACAACAACGCTTGCAACATCTGCGGCAATGATGCAACAAGAACAGGAAGTGGAAGAGAGGATTTAAGTGACAGCTGGCAGTAATGCCCGAATTTAGCAGGACTGCGTCTCTCCTCTGATGGCAGGAACACTAACAGGAGACTCCAAAGAAAGTGTTTTGCTTTCACAGTTTTCACGGGATTCAAGTGAATCCAAGCGTTAAAGCCGCTATGAGGGTAGAATTAAGAGCTTGTTAAACATATTTTACTTGAGTGTTTCAGCGTCCATATGTGTACTTTCACACTTAAAGCTCTCCATCGCAAACTGATGATGGACACATACAGAGAAATGAAGGAGACAGAAAATGCATGGGGTGCCGCTCTGTCTGCACGGTTTTCTAATCCTGAGGTCTGCAAATAAGCTGAGAACACACACAGGAACACACCAATGTGGAAACAAAGGTACACAAAGATGAGTCTAAAAGACATAAAAGTTTCACATACGTGAAGTTTGTCAATACAAAGCCTAAAGGGGTATTTTCATGTTACAGACAGTCAGGAGCCATCGCTATGGAACCAACGTCTGGGTTAAGGAGGCTGACACCACCTCCACCTTTAAAACCAAACTTAAAACCTTTCTGTTTAGTAAACCCTGTAGTTAGTGTTAGTAAACCTCTAGTTTATGTTAGTTAACCTCTAGTTAGTGTCAGTAAACCTCTAGTTCGTGTTAGTAAACCTCTAGTTAGTGTCAGTAAACCTCTAGTTAGTGTTAGTGAACCTCTAGTTAGTCTTAGTAAACCCCTAGTTAGTGTCAGTAAACCTCTAGTTAGTGTTAGTGAACCTCTAGTTAGTCTTAGTAAACCTCTAGTTAGTGTTTAGTAAACCTGTAGTTTGTGTCAGTAAACTTGTAGTTAGTGTAAGTAAACCTCTAGTTAGTGTCAGTAAACTTCTAGTTAGTGTTTAGTAAACCTCTAGTTAGTGTCAGTAAACTTGTAGTTAGTGTAAGTAAACCTCTAGTTAGTGTCAGTAAACTTGTAGTTAGTGTTAGTAAACCTCTAGTTAGTGTCAGTAAACTTCTAGTTAGTGTTTAATAAACCTCTAGTTAGTGTTAGTAAACCTCTAATTAGTGTCAGTAAACCTCTAGTTAGTGTTAGTAAACCTCTAGTTAGTGTTTAGTAAACCTCTAGTTAGTGTTAGTAAACCTCTAGTTAGTGTTAGTAAACCTCTAGTTAGTGTTTAGTAAACCTCTAGTTAGTGTTAGTAAACCTCTAGTTAGTGTTAGTAAACCTCTAGTTAGTGTTTAGTAAACCTCTAGTTAGTGTTAGTAAACCTCTAGTTAGTGTTTAGTAAACCTGTAGTTAGTGTTAGTAAATTTCTAGTTAGTGTTAGTAAACCTCTAGTTAGTGTTAGTAAATTTCTAGTTAGTGTTAGTAAACCTCTAGTTAGTGTTAGTAAACTTTTAGTTAGTGTTTAGTAAACCTCTAGTTAGTGTTAGTAAACCTCTAGTTAATGTTAGTAAACCTCTAGTTAGTGTTAGTAAACCTCTAGTTAGTGTTAGTAAACCTCTAGTTAGTGTTTAGTAAACCTATAGTTAGTGCTAGTAAACCTCTAGTTAGTGTTAGTAAACCTCTAGTTAGTGTTAACCTCTAGGTAGTGTTTAGTAAACCTCTAGTTGGTGTTAGTAAACCTCTAGTTAGTGTTTAGTAAAGCCTCTAGTTAGTGTTTAGTAAACCTCTAGTTAGTGTTAGTAAACCTCTAGTTAGTGTTTATTAAACCTGTAGTTAGTGTCAGTAAACCTCTAGTTAGTGTTTAGTAAACCTCTAGTTAGTGTTTATTAAACCTGTAATTGGTGTTAGTAACCTCTAGTTAGTGTTTAGTAAACCTCTAGTTAGTGTTAGTAAACCTCTAGTTGGTGTTAGTAAACCTCTAGTTAGTGTTAAGTAAACCTCTAGTTAGTGTTAGTAAACCTCTAGTTGGTGTTAGTAAACCTCTAGTTAGTGTTAAGTAAACCTCTAGTTAGTGTTAGTAAACCTCTAGTTAGTGTTAGTAAACCTCTAGTTAGTGTTAACCTCTAGGTAGTGTTTAGTAAACCTCTAGTTGGTGTTAGTAAACCTCTAGTTAGTGTTTAGTAAAGCCTCTAGTTAGTGTTTAGTAAACCTCTAGTTAGTGTTATTAAACCTGTAGTTAGTGTCAGTAAACCTCTAGTTAGTGTTTAGTAAACCTCTAGTTAGTGTTTATTAAACCTGTAGTTAGTGTTAGTAAAGCCTCTAGTTAGTGTTTAGTAAACCTCTAGTTAGTGTTAGTAAACCTCTAGTTAGTGTTTATTAAACCTGTAGTTAGTGTCAGTAAACCTCTAGTTAGTGTTTAGTAAACCTCTAGTTAGTGTTTATTAAACCTGTAGTTAGTGTTAGTAACCTCTAGTTAGTGTTTATTAAACCTCTAGTTAGTGTTAGTAAACCTCTAGTTGGTGTTAGTAAACCTCTAGTTAGTGTTAAGTAAACCTCTAGTTAGTGTTAGTAAACCTCTAGTTGGTGTTAGTAAACCTCTAGTTAGTGTTAGTAAACCTCTAGTTAGTGTTTAGTAAACCTCTAGTTAGTGTTAGTAAACCTCTAGTTAGTGTTTATTAAACCTGTAGTTAGTCTTAGTAAACCTGTAGGTAGTGGCAGTAAACCTCTAGTTAGTGATAGTAAACCTGTAGTTAGTGATAGTAAACCTCTAGTTGGTGTTAGTAAACCTCTAGTTAGTGTTAGTAAACCTGTAGTTAGTGTTTATTAAACCTCTAGTTAGTGTTCAGTAAACCTCCAGTTAGTGTTAGTAAACTTCTAGTTAGTGTTAGTAAACCTCTAGTTAGTGTTAGTAAACCTCTAGTTAGTGTTAGTAAACCTGTAGTTAGTGATAGTAAACCTCTAGTTGGTGTTAGTAAACCTCTAGTTAGTGTTAGTAAACCTGTAGTTAGTGTTTATTAAACCTCTAGTTAGTGTTCAGTAAACCTCTAGTTAGTGTTAGTAAACTTCTAGTTAGTGTTAGTAAACCTCTAGTTAGTGTTAGTAAACCTCTAGTTAGTGTTAGTTAACCTATAGTTAGTGTTAGTAAACCTCTAGTTAGTGTTTAGTAAACCTCTAGTTAGTGCTAGTAAACCTCTAGTTAGTGTTAACCTCTAGTTAGTGTTAGTAAACCTCTAGTTAGTGTTAACCTCTAGTTAGTGTTAGTAAACCTCTAGTTAGTGTTAACCTCTAGTTAGTGTTTAGTAAACCTCTAGTTGGTGTTAGTAAACCTCTAGTTAGTGTTTAGTAAACCTGTAGTTAGTGTTAGTAAACCTCTAGTTAGTGTTAACCTCTAGTTAGTGTTTAGTAAACCTCTAGTTAGTGTTAGTAAACCTCTAGTTAGTGTTTAGTAAACCTGTAGTTAGTGTTTAGTAAACCTCTAGTTGGTGTTAGTAAACCTCTAGTTAGTGTTAGTAAACCTCTAGTTAGTGTTTAGTAAACCTCTAGTTAGTGTTTAGTAAACCTCTAGTTAGTGTCAGTAAACCTGTAGTTAGTGTCAGTAAACCTCTAGTTAGTGTTAGTAAACCTCTAGTTAGTGATAGTAAACCTCTAGTTAGTGTTCAGTAAACCTCTAGTTAGTGTTAGTAAACTTCTAGTTAGTGTTAGTAAACCTGTAGTTAGTGTCAGTAAACCTCTAGTTAGTGTTAGTAAACCTGTAGTTAGTGTCAGTAAACCTCTAGTTAGTGTTAGTAAACCTCTAGTTAGTGATAGTAAACCTCTAGTTAGTGTTCAGTAAACCTCTAGTTAGTGTTAGTAAACTTCTAGTTAGTGTTAGTAAACCTCTAGTTAGTGTTAGTAAACCTCTAGTTAGTGTTTATTAAACCTCTAGTTCGTGTTTAGTAAACCTCTAGTTAGTGTTAGTAAACCTCCAGTTAGTGTTTAGTAAACCTCTAGTTAGTGTGAGTAAACCTCTAGTCAGTGTTTATTAAACCTCTAGTTCGTGTTTAGTAAACCTCTAGTTAGTGTCAGTAAACCTCTAGTTAGTGTTAATAAACCTCTAGTTAGTGTCAGTAAACTTCTAGTTAGTGTTAGTAAACCTTTAGTTAGTGTTTAGTAAACCTCTAGTTAGTGTCAGTAACCTTCTAGTTAGTGTTAGTAAACCTTTAGTTAGTGTTTAGTAAACCTCTAGTTAGTGTTAGTAAACCTGTAGTTAGTGTTAGTAAACCTCTAGTTAGTGTCAGTAAACTTCTAGTTAGTGTTAGTAAACCTTTAGTTAGTGTCAGTAAACTTCTAGTTAGTGTTAGTAAACCTTTAGTTAGTGTTTAGTAAACCTGTAGTTAGTGTTAGTAAACCTGTAGTTAGTGTTAGTAAACCTTTAGTTAGTGTTTAGTAAACCTCTAGTTAGTGTTAGTAAACCTCTAGTTAGTGTTAGTAAACTTGTAGTTAGTGTCAGTAAACCTCTAGTTAGTGTTAGTAAACCTGTAGTTAGTGTTAGTAAACCTCTAGTTAGTGTCAGTAAACTTCTAGTTAGTGTTAGTAAACCTTTAGTTAGTGTTTAGTAAACCTCTAGTTAGTGTTAGTAAACCAGTAGTTAGTGTTAGTAAACCTCTAGTTAGTGTCAGTAAACTTCTAGTTAGTGTTAGTAAACCTTTAGTTAGTGTTTAGTAAACCTCTAGTTAGTGTCAGTAAACTTCTAGTTAGTGTTAGTAAACCTTTAGTTAGTGTTTAGTAAACCTCTAGTTAGTGTAACTCTAGTGTTTTAGGGCCAGTAGTCGTAGCTGCAGCTGCAGGACCAGACTAGAGCAGCTGGTCTGAAACAGAGCTTCATCCTAGATACGCTGCTATAGAACTACGCTGCTATAGAGCTACGCTGCTATAGAGCAACGCTGCTATAGAGCTACGCTGTTATAGACAGCATTATAGACTCTTTGGAGGAGTTGAAGACTTTTGTCAGTTATGCGGTCGATGTACCGGGCCGTCGTGGTGAAGAAAGAGCTGAGTCGAAAGGCGAAGCTCTCGATTTACCGGTCAATCTACGCACCTACCCTCACCTATGGTCACGAACTTTGGGTAGTGACCGAAAGGACAAGATCGCGGATACAAGCGGCCGAGATGAGTTTCCTCCGCAGGGCGGCTGGACGCTCCCTTAGAGATAGGGTGAGGAGTTCGGTCACCCGGGAGGAGCTCGGAGTCGAGCCGCTGCTCCTTCACATTGAGAGGAGTCAGCTGAGGTGGCTTGGGCATCTGTACCGGATGCCTCCTGGACGCCTCCCTAGGGAGGTGTTCCAGGCATGTCCCTCCTCCCTAGGGAGGTGTTCCAGGCATGTCCCTCCTCCCTAGGGAGGTGTTCCAGGCATGTCCCTCCTCCCTAGGGAGGTTTTCCAGGCATGTCCCTCCTCCCTAGGGAGGTGTTCCAGGCATGTCCCACCGGGAGGAGACCCCGGGGAAGACCCAGGACACGCTGGAGAGACTATGTCTCTCGGCTGGCCTGGGAACGCCTCGGACTCTCCTCGGAGGAGCTGGAGGAAGTGTCTGGGGTGAAGGAAGTCTGGGCATCTCTGCTGAGGCTGCTGCCCCCGCGACCCGGGAACGGATAAGTGGAAGAAGATGAGTGAGTGAGTGAGTGAGTGAGTGAGTGAGTGAGTGAGTGAGTGAGTGAGTGAGTGAGTGAGTGAGTGAGTGTTATAGAGCTACGCTGTTATAAAGGTATGCTGTTATAGAGGTACGCTGCTATAGAGCTATGCTGTTATAGAGCTACGCTGCTGTAGAGCTACGCTGCTATAGAGCTACGCTGTTATAGAGCTACGCTGCTATAGAGCTATGCTGTTATAGAGCTACGCTGCTGTAGAGCTACGCTGCTATAGAGCTACGCTGTTATAGAGCTACGCTGTTATAGAGCTACGCTGTTATAGAGCTACGCTGCTATAGAGCTACGCTGCTATAGAGGTACGCTGCTGTAGAGCTACGCTGCTGTAAAGCTACGCTGCAGGGAGACTCCAACATGATCCACTGAGTGGTGCCCATCACCCCTCCTTCTCTTCTCCTCTTCCCTTCTATTTTTTATTTATTATAAGTATCTCATAGCCATCATTTTTGTCCTTCGTTCTTGTAGTGTCTTGTGCTGCCCCCCTTTTTTCTCTGTTGTGTATGTTTCCTTGCCACTGTTTGGCTTAAGGTTTTTCTCCCACTAGGGGAGTTTTTACCTGCCGTTGTTTATGTAATAATTGCTCGGGGGTTTATGTTCTGGTCTCTGGAAAGATCCTAGAGACAACTTCTGTTGTAATAGACGCTATATAAATAAAATTGAATTGAAAAAAATTGAATTGAGTCACACAAACCTGTCCATCCGTGGCTACGGTCCCTCCACAGTCTGTGAGCAGCTCAGACATGTGGTAGTAGCTGGTGAACTCCCAGAGACAGGCCTCCAGGTTGAGGTTCCTGTAGAAGCGCAGCGTGCTGTTGCCCCGTAGGGAGCTGCTGAACTGATAGGGCGCAGAGTCTCCCAAGCTCTCAGGGTTGCGCGTCGAGGCGGTGATGAAGCCGTGATCTGTGGTGACCTCGCTGAAGTCCAGCAGGTTGGAGCAGCGGTGGTTTCCAACGCGGGTTCCGTCGGGACTGAGAGTCAGGTCGAAGTTCATGAGAGAACGAGTGGAGATCACAGGAAGCATACCTGCAAGGCAAAAGAGAGGATTCTGGGCAAGTAGTCCTTAATCCTGAGAGAAATATGGATTCGAAACGCAAAGAGGAAAGAAACAGATAAGAGAAGTGCAGGAGGGTGATGGGAAGGAAACAGGGGAGTGGGCAGTAGAAAAAAAAGAAAAACCCTTGAGGAGAAAAAGCAGAAGGAGACTGATTAAAAATGAAGAGATTTTTTTAAGCAGCAGCTGTAGTGGAGGGTTTCTACGGAGATCCATCCTGGTGGATTCTATATTCTGGGCATCACACTCCTGAGGATTCGAGATGTGAATATCACACACAGTACATTACAATTCAATTCATCTGTGCACCAAGCCCTGCCTGTAGCTTCTACCCACCATCCATGTGAGGCATGGTGACTGTCAATTTGATGAGGTTGGGGTGTTTCAGGTCGTCTGCTCCAGTGTAGCGCAGCTTGGCAGAGAAAGGTTCAGCGCCAACAGTTCCCATCTTACGAGGCTGACACATACCTTTTTGTGACAGAAGAGCAGATGGGAGAAATGCTGAACACAAGGACAGATTGGAAAACTTTCAAGGAAAATCCATCTTCTACTTCATATACCTGTGCAGCTAAATCCACACTTAAAGCCATTAAATCCACATTTAGTTCATTTTACATTTATAAAATAACATTTTCCTGTAACATGCCTAAACTATAACAAAGTTTGAGTTCCACATTTCTAGAAATGTAAGTGTGAACTTGTTGAATGTGTTGGCATTTTTTCTTTTATTCGTCCATAAAAGCCTGTGATTGAAAAGCAACTGCCTAATGTCCATCTGCATGGTTGCGTTATGTGATAGAGCAAAGCAATGAAAGTAGGAAAATAACTTATTCATTGTTTATTTCATAAAGCAGTCTGGATAGGTATGTTGGTGGGCGGTCTGGGGCTGCTGTGGTGTGTCTGACACAGGGGGTCCTTGAATCTGTGAAGGGAACGATGAAGAGTCAAGACTATCAAGGCATCCTGTCAGAAAGCTCGGCCTCATCACGGGTCAAAACCCAAGAACCCAGGAACTCTAGCTGCTAGACCAGGGGTCGGCAATCCAAAATGTTGAAAGAGCCGTATTGGAACAAAAGCACAAAAAACAAATATGTCTGGAGCCGCAAAAAATGAAAAAAGTCGAAATGTCGAGATTAATTTTGAAGTACAATCTCAAGAAAAAAGTCGAAATGTCGAGAAAAAAGTCGAAATGTTGAGGAAAAATTCGAAATTTTGAGAAAAAAGAAGAAATTTCGAGAAAAAAGTGGAAATGTCGAGATTAATGTTGAAGTACAATCTTGAGAAAAAAGTCGAAATGTTGAGAAAAAAGTCAAAATGTTGAGAAAAAAGTCGAAATGTAGAGATTAATGTTGAAGTACAATCTCAAGAAAAAAGTTGAAATGTCGAAAGGAAAAATGAAGAAAAAAAGAAAAAAAGGAAAAAAAGAAGAAAAAGAAAAAAAGGAAAAAAAGAAGAAAAAGAAAAAAAGGAAAAAAAAAGATGAACAAAAGAGAAAAAAGGAAAAAGAAGAAAAAAAAAGAAAAGAAAAAAAAGGAAAAAAAAGCTCAAACATATTTGAAAAAGCTCCAGGAGCCACTAGGCCAGCACTAAAGAGCTGCGGGTTGCCGACTAGTGCTAGACTCGAGCTGCTAGACTCGAGCTGCTAGACTCGAGCTGCTAGACTCGGGCTGCTAGACTCGGGCTGCTAGCACGTGCAGAACAGCGAACAACACGAGCCCAGCAGGACTCCAGCTGGCTGAGCTGCTGCTGGGGCCACAGCTCTGCTCCACCACTGGCAGGACAGCAGATCCTCACGTATATCACTAAGTTCTGAAGGACGACCAGCAAAACACATTTCTATTAACTGAGCATCAACAGTCCAAAATAACATTTTGGACTTACAGGAAAATCTGGTCATGTTTTTGGACATATTTATACAGAAACACATTTAAATTTACACCATTCGCAAACTTTAAAATAACAGAAACTTTAAACAAAAACTGGACTGTATACTTAAGTTGAACAAGTATTTGTTGTTTCAATAAGCCACGTGATATTGTGCCAATTTGCTGCAGTGAATGGTTTTACTTGAGAAAAAAAATGCATGTCGCCCGTAATACTCACTTTAATCTAGTTTTCTACTTTAAACATCCAAATACTTCTCTATTGTTTTTTCTGTAACTGAGAAATCTAACAATCTGGAAAACAATGGCCCTAAAACATGCAGTGACAAGATAAAGTAGAAAATAGAAAGAAGGAGGGGTTGTGTCTTTTGTAAGGCTTTACTGTACTGTAGGTTCTGTTATTTTGGGAGCACAATTCTTGAAGATGTATGATGCTCCCTGAACAAAAGCCTTTTCAGTGCAACACTGGTAAAATCCCCTGCGGGATTCATTCTCTGGAGACGTGAAGATGCACAGAGCAGGATCGGTTCTTTGTGCAGCCCTCACCTTCCCCTTTGCTGATGGTGACAATGGGGCTGCTGAGCTCTAAACCCTCGTCTCCGTTGGCGTTCACAGCCCTGGCAGCACACTGCACCCTGGAGCCGGCCTGGAAGTACACCGAGTCCAGCGTGATCATCTTGGAGGAGGTGAAGAACGTGTCGAAGTCGGCGTCCCTCATGGGGCTGGTGACGCCGTCGGGTCCGGCCGGGGCGCTGATGAGCCAGCGGTAGCGGGTCAGGGTGTCGTCGATGTGCTCGCTGACACAGATGGAGCCGGTCTTGTCGTAGTCCGGGTACTTGGTGTTGCAAGCCTGGAGGATGGATGAGGAACACAGCAGGAGTGGGTGGGGATGAGGTATGGCACAGGAATGGGAAGCATACAGCAGATGCTGGAGTTTAAACCATATGTTAATCAGGTTTGTAAAATAGCATTTTTCCATTTCCGTAATATTGCAAAGATTAGGAAAATCCTCTCGCAGAGTGATGCAGAAAAACTAGTTCATGCGTTTGTATCTTCTAGACTAGATTACTGTAATGTGTTATTAGCAGGATGTCCAAGTAATTTGCTGAATAGGCTCCAGCTGATCCAAAATGCAGCAGCCCGAGTGCTGACAGGAATCAGCAGGAGAGACCACGTCTCTCCAGTGTTAGCATCGCTTCATTGGCTACCCGTAAAATTCAGAATCCAATTTCAAATTTTATTACTTGCGTATAAAGCCCAAAATTGCTTAGCTCCGCATTATTTGAAAGACCTGATAGTGCCTTATGTTCCTGGCAGAGCTCTCCGTTCTCGGAGTGCAGGTTTACTGATAGTTCCTAGAGTATCTAAATGTAGATTTGGAGGGCGGGCGTTCTGCTATCAGGCACCATTACTATGGAACCAACTTGGGTTAAGGAGGCTGACACCACCTCCACCTTTAAAACTAAACTTAAAACATTTCTGTTTAGTAAAGCCTATAGTTAGTGTTTAGTAAACCTCTAGCTGGTGTTGGTAAATCTCTAGGTAGTGTAAACTCTAGTGTGTTAGAGTCGCTCCTGTAGTTTCTTGTGCCCCCTTCTCTTCTCTTTTTTCTCTTTTGTACATGGTGCAGCATCCTCTGCCGGTGGCGAAGAGCATCTCTGAATGCACAACACCGGAACCTGCAGCGTGGGAGTGAGAGGGGCAGGGTAACGGCCCGGTCATGCGGGGGAGAGATTTGTCCGTCAAGACTCCTCTCCTTGGCCCTGCCCCTTCTCAACCTTTTCCTGACCCTGCACCTAACCTGGGGCTTGCTGATTGGGCCGAAGCTTCGGGAGCTGCGTGCTGGCCTGCGGCCCCCACCCCCGGTCATCCCGTTGCTGCTTCCACCTGCCTGCTGTGCTGTTGACGTCCCCGACCCCCAGTCTGGCCCTCGGCAGGAGGGCCCCCCCTTATGAGCCTGGTCCTGCTCAAGGTTTCTTCCTCCTAAAGGGGAGTTTTTCCTTGCCACTGTTTGGCTTAAGGTTTTTCTCCCACTATGGGAGTTTTTACCTGCCATTGTTTGTGTAATAATTGCTCGGGTTTATGTTCTGGGTCTCTGGAAAGCGTCTAGAGATTTTTTTTTTTGTGCACTTTGAGAAAAAGTCGAAATGTTGAGAAAAAATCTGATACACACTGAGAGGCTGTTCCAGAAAATGTAGTGAAATGTGGGGACCTTTATTTGCCTATGCAGAGAAAGTCACCTTCCCAGTTACACCTGAATAAGATTCCACTTTAATTTTATTTACCTTTTGTCATTTATTTCTTTCTATTTTGACTTGAAAAGTGAGGTTATTGTCACTGTAATATGTGAAATATGGCCAAACCGACTGTCTGTTTTTTTATTTTTTATTTTTTGGCTCTTATGTTACTGTCATTTACATGCACTTTATCATTGTCAATTTGTTTATTAAAAATCAGTAAACAAAAAAATAATAAAAAAATAAAAGTGGAAATGTTGAAAAAAAAGTTGAAATGTCGAGATTAATGTTGGAATACAATTTCAAGAATAAAGTCGAAATTTCGTGAATAAAGTCGAAATTTCACCTTCTTTCTCAACATTTCAACTTTATTCACAAAATTTTGACTTTTTTCTCAACATTGACTTTTTTCTCGAAATTGTATTTCAACATTAATCTCAACATTTTGACTTTTTTCTCGAAGTGCATAATGAAAAAATAAATCTTCCTCCTCTAAAATATTATTTTTATTTTTGTCCTGCATGGCCCTAATACTCTTCCGAAGGAGAACAGATGGAGATAGACAAGGAGAGTTCCACCAAGTACGTGCCAAGAAAATCCAGATTTTTCAGTATGTTATATTATCATCATTGAGTGTTTACAATCATCTCTAAAGTTAGCAAAGTGACTGCTAACAACTAAAGGAGCAACACGTTTTAGAAAAGATTCTATGGATTTGCTTTTAAACCTGTTGACATTGAGCCTCCTGGTGCAGCACCCGTGCAGGACAATTGTTTTTTGACAAGACCACTTCATTATGTCGCGCTAGGGAACTCCCCACACAGCTGACCACACTGCAACAAAATAACCACGCACACACACTCTCTCTCTCTCCTCCAAACACATAGAGCCGTCACCTGAAGAGCAAATGACTTAACACATCACAAGAATCCATTTAAGTGTCTGTTTTCAAGAGTGGAGGCGATTATCTTGTGTATGAAAAGCTAGAGGGCCGAGGCCCACTAAAGTGTGTGATGTGTGTTTTAATGACAGGCTCGCCCAGAACCTGGAGCACCGTTAACGTGGGCTGCAGGTCCCTGGAGGCAAAAGTGATTAGCTGCTGCAACCTTGTAGACAGGAAAATGGAGCAAATGCAAGCTGTTGAGGTATTCGCTGGGCTGTATTGTCTCTTTCAAGTCAACAGCTACATTGAAAAGAAGAAGAAAAGAAATCTCCAGAGCCGGTTGTGACCCTGAATATGCTTTGACTCACTGTGACACAGATGACTGGGTAGCCGGCTGGCGGCTGGAGGTTGTCTGGTGTCCTGGCAACGTCGTCGTAGTGGAGCAGCGACACCACGTGAGGCAAGGAGGGGAAGGTGACATCAGCCATGCTGTTAGACTCCTCGATGTAAACGATGACTTTAGTCACCTGGTAAAAACCACGGGAAATAAAATATCAAACTGGAGAGCGCTACGATGCAGACATTTATGAATAAATCACCCAGAATATGAAAGGTGTGTTTGCGATCAATGCCTCTGTCAGCACGCATACTTCACTTAAATAATATATCAGTCCTTGGGAAACATTTTTTTTTTTTACAGTAAAGTACTGCTGCTGTCTAGTCAGCCAACCCTCTTGGAAAAGAGATGGCTAATCTCAGCGGGGCTGACCTGGTTAAACACGGCTGAAGCAGTGAAGAGTATCAGTAAAGCGTGAACAAATGTCTGACCTGCGTTTCGGCCACCATGTTTTCATCAGGCTTGAGATGAAGCGTGAAAGCTTCTCTCATTTCTCTCACTCCGTCAAACAGCACCTCCACTTCCACGACGTGTTGCTTATCCCCTTGTTTGAACTCGACGTCTGGGCACACACAGACAGGGAGACAGCTTTGAGCGTAACTCGTAAACTGTGTCTACAGCAGACAATAGACCACTGACTGAACTGTTGAATGCACCAGCTTTTATTCGTGTAAAATGCTTCTTTTTGTTTTATTTAAGGACACCGTAAAGGTAAACTTTTTGTCTTTTATGTTGAGTTTAGATCCTTTCAAAATTAAAACACATTCCTGTTTCAATGCCTCAGAGGAACATACTTCATCACTTAACAGAAAAGCATTGCAGCTTTCTATTTACACAGTGCCAAAGGTGCTCTATCTCACTGCAAGGTAAGAAACAGAGCATTGCATACAGTACTGGAGTTGAGGGGGGATAAGGGGGGATGAGGGGGGATGGCACCCCCCCTGAAATAAAAACGGTCCAAATCATCCCCCCTGTAAAACTGCCACCCCCCCTTTCCATCCCTTATGTCATTTCATCAATGAATGTGGTTTTACTGCTATTTCAACATTTAGAGTCATCACCAGAAAAATAACACTAGAAAAATAACTTATCTGACAATTTTCTACCCGTTTCAAGTACATTTTCACTTGAAATAAGTAGAAAAATCTGCTAGTGGGACAAGATTTATCTTCTCATTACAAGCAAAAAAATCTTGTTCCACGTGCAGATTTTTCTACTTATTTTAAGTGAAAATCTACTTGAAACAGGTGAAAATTGTTGTTTTTTCCAGTGATGAGTCTTGTTTTAAGTGTAATGAGATTTTTTTTACTAAAATGAGACATTTTAACTAGAAATAAGACAAATATTCTTGTTAAGATTTAGTGTTTTTGCAGTGATCCATTTTACTTATCCTGTGAAGGACAGAGTCATATTGATAAGTTCAGAAAAGTGTTTTTTATTGTTGTGTTTTGATGTATTTGATGTAAGCCCAGTGGATATTTAAAGCTTACAGAAGGCTGCATTTAACTGCTGCTATGTCATTCCTGCAGTATTTCTGCAGGTGTTTTGGTCACTGCTATTATTTGTAATATATTATATTATTTGTAACCAGCACAAATTATCTGTCCCCATATGATAAAATCCACCATCCCCCTTGATTTCTTTTTTACAACTCGAGTACTGATTGCATATGAAACGTGGTGCTGAGAGGAAATATTGTACAAAATGTGAAAAAGTGCATGATTAAAAACTGCTGTGAAATTTGAACACTGGCTGGGAAGTTACAATTGGAAAAGCTTGAGCGTACTTATTCTGATATCTCAAACCTTTATTGATCTGATGAAGATTCACGGCTAAATATACGCTGGAAATGCTGATAAAGACTCCTGGAACCCTGTTTGTAATTACTCCAGTAGATACTGCAGAAATTGCATTTCACAATTTAGATTCAATTAGAAATGAACAATCCTCCCTTTCAGAACATTCAAAGACATATATCTGACCTTGTTTCATACTTGTCAAAACGGTTCTCACAACCCTCTGCAACGGCATAATGAAAAACCTATCAGAAGGATATCCGGATGATGTTTTGATTACTTGGGGTGCAGAAGAGTAATGCACCGATAAATTGGTTTCTGAGTCGCTCTGCACTACTTCTCTACAGCTTCACACACTTGCTGAGCGTGTACATGTACTGTACGCGTGTTTCCCTACAGTTCATCCCATCTACTTGGGCTGTGGTGTTATGTACTCCAGAGAACCTTTTCACTGTGTCGCTTCTTTCTTTAAGTACGTTCTGGGTGTTTATGTGGCTGTAAGTCAATACGTGTGTTGTTTTATGTCAAGAAAACAGCGTGTGAGAGCTACCTTGAGACACAGGATAGTAGTCCTCTCCCGAGACAGCTGACCCATCTTTAGTGTGAACACGAACCACTGACACTTTGGACGTGTCGCCCATTCGTACCACAGGAATCCTCACGGTTGCCACGGCGCCAGCTTCCTTGGGTTCACTTATACTGAATTTGGCCTCCAAAAACCGGATAATAGGTTCTAATGGTACAAAGAAAGGGATACAAATCTAAGAGAATGCTAACACATGATTTGGTTGTGGACATAAACATTTAAAAGACATTACGTCTGTTGATATGAATAATAGTTATTCAAATCAAATCAAACTTTACTTATAGAGCACCTTTCATGCATAGAATGCAGCACAAAATGCTTTACATAAAAACAATACACAAACATAAAACGTATTAATACCCTGCCAAGACAGACACAAGAACACTACAATTCACCCAAGTTACACACGCAGACACACGCGCAGACACACGCATCCCCATGAGGAAACACTGGGGATAAAAGCTACAAGAAAGCAGGATAAGATAGGCTATGAAGTTAAAATACACACTAAAAGGGTATAAAAGTACAACATAAAATCCTAAAAGTAGGTCTAGAAAGCAAGAAATAGAACAATTTAAATAATTTGAATAAAACAATAAAATGTATAAAATAGACCATATAACGATTAAAACATTATTAAAACAAATATAACATTGAGATAAAGCAATGAGATAATAAAACAGGATAAACTAAACTAAAGATTAATATAAAACAGAGTAGTAAGATCCAATAAAAATAGGGGTGAGCATGGAAAATTATAAAGAGTTAAATGAGTCAGTTAAAAGCCTGATTACAGAGATGGGTCTTGAGCCTCTTTTTAAAAACATCAACATTCCCTGCAGCCCTGAGGTTTTCCTGAGGTTCTCCTGAGGTTCTCCTGAGGTTCTCCTGAGGTTCCCCTGAGGTTCTCCTGAGGTTCCTGAGGTTCTCCTGAGGTTCCTGAGGTTCTCCTGAGGTTCTCCTGAGGTTCCCCTGAGGTTCTCCTGAGGTTCTCCTGAGGTTCTCCTGAGGTTCTCCTGAGGTTCTCCTGAGGTTCCCCTGAGGTTCTCCTGAGGTTCTCCTGAGGTTCTCCTGAGGTTCCTGAGGTTCTCCTGAGGTTCCCCTGAGGTTCTCCTGAGGTTCCCCTGAGGTTCTCCTGAGGTTCCTGAGGTTCTCCTGAGGTTCTCCTGAGGTTCCCCTGAGGTTCTCCTGAGGTTCCCCTGAGGTTCTCCTGAGGTTCCTGAGGTTCTCCTGAGGTTCTCCTGAGGTTCCCCTGAGGTTCTCCTGAGGTTCTCCTGAGGTTCTCCTGAGGTTCCCCTGAGGTTCTCCTGAGGTTCCTGAGGTTCTCCTGAGGTTCTCCTGAGGTTCCCCTGAGGTTCTCCTGAGGTTCTCCTGAGGTTCTCCTGAGGTTCTCCTGAGGTTCCCCTGAGGTTCTCCTGAGGTTCTCCTGAGGTTCTCCTGAGGTTCTCCTGAGGTTCTCCTGAGGTTCCCCTGAGGTTCTCCTGAGGTTCTCCTGAGGTTCTCCTGAGGTTCCTGAGGTTCTCCTGAGGTTCCCCTGAGGTTCTCCTGAGGTTCCCCTGAGGTTCTCCTGAGGTTCCTGAGGTTCTCCTGAGGTTCTCCTGAGGTTCCCCTGAGGTTCTCCTGAGGTTCTCCTGAGGTTCTCCTGAGGTTCCCCTGAGGTTCTCCTGAGGTTCCTGAGGTTCTCCTGAGGTTCTCCTGAGGTTCCCCTGAGGTTCTCCTGAGGTTCTCCTGAGGTTCCCCTGAGGTTCTCCTGAGGTTCTCCTGAGGTTCCCCTGAGGTTCTCCTGAGGTTCTCCTGAGGTTCCCCTGAGGTTCTCCTGAGGTTCTCCTGAGGTTCTCCTGAGGTTCTCCTGAGGTTCTCCTGAGGTTCTCCTGAGGTTCTCCTGAGGTTTTCCTGAGGTTCTCCTGAGGTTCCCCTGAGGTTCTCCTGAGGTTCTCCTGAGGTTCTCCTGAGGTTCTCCTGAGGTTCTCCTGAGGTTCTCCTGAGGTTCTCCTGAGGTTCTCCTGAGGTTCTCCTGAGGTTCCAGGAGGCTGTTCCACAATCGGGGGCCATAATAACTGAATTAACCTCCCCGTGTGTCCTGGTTCTAACTCTTGGTATGGTTAAAAGACCGGAGGACCTCAGGGTCCGCGAGGGTCGATAGGGTAAAAGTAGTGCAGACAAATAAGAAGGCCCAAGAGCATTAAAACACTTAAAAACTAGTAGAAGAACCTTAAAATCGATCCTGAAGCGCACAGGGAACCAATGCAGTGATTTTAAAACAGGTGTAATGTTTCATTAAAACCAGCCTTCTGGGATAGTTTGCTGTATGTCTGTGGATTATGTTTCATATATATCTTAATTATTTAAAACCTGATCATCTTATTTTTATTTCACTGTACGTATCTCTTAAGTTCCCTCCCCCACTTTCAAGCCCTCTTCATTCCACTCACTGTCAGCCGTATCCTTGATCGTCACCAGAGTCTCATTTAGAGCACCCAGTGAAGAACAGAACTCGATCTTATTTTATCTAAACCCGATTGGGAAGATATAAGCTTATCCTCAAATAAAATAACTGCATCTCTGTTTTGGCGAGAATATGCATGGAAGATTCAGATGAGAAATTTTTTAACACCTGCCCACCAAGCTAAATTCCAGCAATCAGCAACATCAAAATGTTGGCGGGATTGTGGTGAAAATTATGCTGATTACAGTCACATCTTCTGGTCCTGTCCTATTCTGAAAATGTATTGGTCAAGTATTTGTAAAGAAATATGTTGTATTTTGAAATTGGACTTAAATATCGATTATGAGTTTGTTTTGTTAGGGAAAATGCAAAAAGAGATAGTTAAAACTGAGGATAAGCCAAAAATAGCCAAAAATAGAAAGTTGGTACAATAGGATAGGCTTTTATAAGCAATTTGCTTCTGCCTATGCCTTTTCAGTTATTGTTCAACACATTTTTTTGGTTTTGTATGAAAAGTTAATGCTGTGTACAATGTTTTTTTGGTGTTGTTTTGTGTTGCAATGACTGAATAAACTTCATTCATTCATTCATTGTGTTGCAATGACTGAATAAACTTCATTCATTCATTCATTCATTCATAAGTACCTTATAAGAATTTTAAGAATAACAGCTCTTAAACTCATAACAAAAAACTGGCTTCAGAAATTAAGTCCGGTTTTAGAGAAATGGCGAGACTTAAAAATGTATCTAAAACTTCAAATATATCTTAATTATTTAAAACCTGATCATCTTATTTTTATTTGGCTGTACGTAAGTCTTAAGTTCCCTCCCCCACTTTCAAGCCCTCTTCATTCCACTCACTGTCAGCCGTATCCTTGATGGTCACCAGAGTCTCATTTAGAGCACCCAGTGAAGCGCCGAACTGTGAGCTGCTCCTCGGGTTCCCTAAAACCAGACGCAGCGCTTCTCCCTCCTCGTACACCGAGTCATCAACCAGTGACAGAACACACGGCTTCTCCACCTCGCCTGGAGCGTACAGCAAGATCAGTGACACGACACGTCAAAAAAAGCACAAAGCAAAGAAAGAAAGAACAATATTCAACAGCAATTGACATCTTTTTAGTATAATTCTGGGTTATTAAATGAATTCATTGCATCCGGTATGTGCTCACAGAAACTGTGGTACCTGGTAAGAAAATGATGACAGATGCATCTGTGTTGGGTCGCTCGTCAAAGTCAAAGGCGACTTGTGCAGAGCCTTGACGGGTGTAGCAGCGGACCGAGGACTCGTGTCTGATGTCACCGCTGCGGTAAACCGTTGCTGTGATCTGACCATCACTCTCCTCGCCGCTGTAAAAAGCCTGGCGGAACTGAACCCTCGGCACTGGCGGATAAAAACAACAGTTTTTATGCACAGACATGTCAAAATGTCTCCCTTGCTGCAGTCAAAAATACAATTAAACAACAGAGGTCTTGCACTATATACATAAAAATGCTTATAAAAAACATTCAGCCCATTTCTCTTGTTAAGTTGGTGTGTTTTCAACACGTGGGGAGAGCAACTGTAAATAAACAGTAAAAATACATGATCACTGTTACCTCAAGTGCACAAGAGGATGTTGCATTTATGAGATTGGAGTGAATGTGACATACTGTACATAATTTCACCCATGTGTGGCTCTTATGAACACAGCACTTTGTGCTTGGCCTGGTTCTCCATGCAGTGATAAACTACTGTGTTATGCATGTCATTTACTGTCCGTAGTTAGTTCATGGAAGCGGGACTGTTCAGGGACCGTGGCCCCTTCAAATGTTATGAACGTGTGATGACGTTGAGCCATTTTTGTTTTTCGGTGTTTTTTTTCTTCGAAAATACACAACACAGCCATTCTTGTGCTCAACGTGAGAAATTGTCTCTTTGATTTACTGCAATTTCCACAAAATAATCATTCTTTGAGTGAGAGTAATTTATTATTAAAAGAGTTGAATGCCTAGGTCACGATGGGACTTCTCCACACTTTAATGATTAATGATGATTAATGATTTAATGATACGTGCAAAAGCTAGTATACCCTCTTTTAACCCTCTGATTTTTGTAAAAACATCATAAAAAGGATCTGATAGTAGTTGAATGTAGTGTCAGATGCAGTCTCAGGCAACCTACAATTTTACATTTATCACTGTGCTATTATTTGTTATTATACCACGGTCTGTGTGAATACTCTATTCTGATTGGCTGGCAGGTGTACATTAAAAGTGATAACCTACACCTAGAAAAGTTTTGGTCAAATAGCCTGATATCTTTAATATCATTGCGCTGGATAAACTGCCAGGTGGTAACCACGGCAACGGAGATTCAGAGAAGAAGAGCCGGCTACCGCAGGAAGGCGACATGAGTGATTTTGTAATTTCTTTTAATTTATTTGGTGAATTTAACAATTTTGATGACTGGGATGCAGAAGAGGAGAGAAAAGAAAATAGGCGAGCGGAGCTGAGCGGACTAGAATATCTCCCGTTGCTAAGTCGTATCTCTGGTCCGTCCTAGTTACTGGAGAATCAACACTGTGTTCATTGCATAAGGACCTTATGGGACGGTAGTGATTGTTCCAGGTATTAGTCAGACCCTCAGGTGTTACCAAGGAAACTGAGTTATGGCTTGTTAAAAAACGTTGTAACTTACCAGGTTACAACGGCTGCAGACGAGAGATTAAATAGTCCGCTCAGCCGCTCAGCCGCTCACCTGTTATAAAACTAATGATTTCAACTGAAAACACATTAAAGCATGAATAACTGATTTAATATGTATGTTTTTTGGTAAGTGAGCGTGGTATAAGCGGGATAATGCCCTTCCAGGTGTGCGGTTCACATGTCGGCCGGTTCACGCCCCCGCGTCGTCCATATATTTATGTTAATGTACACCTCGTCGGGCATTATCCCTTACTTATTCTATACCCCCTACTGCTTTCATCAGATTTGTTTAAGTCGGCTAATCATCCAGTAGGTGTGAAAACCTCTATAAGATGTGTTAACACAATGTTAAGAAGGAATAACATAAGCAGTGGTATTACAGAAGCAAATGTTACTGCATATCAATCTAGAAAGGGTTATACAATCATTTCCAAATAATTTGGAGGTCAGTGTTCTACAATGAGAAGGATTATTTACAAGTGGAAAGCACTTGAGATTGTTGCAGCTCTTCCCAGGAGTGGACATCTTAGTGATCTGACATCAAAGTCAGTACAATGCTCAAAGAAATACAAAGCGCTACAGTGCATCTCAGACCCTGCAGGCCTCACTAGTATGTTTAATGCTTCCATGACAGCACAATTTGAAGGAGACAGAACACGTGTGGATTGTTTGGAAGGTGGCCAGGAGGTAGTGACTACATTTACATGCAGTCAAAATTAGGGTTAAGGTGAATATTCTGGTTACTGAAACATCCGATTGTTGTTGGTGATGCAGAGTCGTAATTTGTACATTTTGCGCTTTGGTGCACCAACGCATCTTCCAGCGTTGCTTGATCTGGTCTGGTGTTCATACAAATGCTGCTTCGCGCAACTTTTCGCTCACCTTTTTGTAAATCTCGCTCTCCCGGTACTTTCTACCGTCTACAAATGCCAAAATGTTCATATCTTTCATTACATTTATGAAGTGATTAGTCTCCTCCTGGTCTTGCGTTTCTCCGTGTTTATAAGAACTTCCTGGACTCAAAAGACCAAGATTCCTTGCGAAAAGAACATGCGCAGAAAACAAATTCCTGTTCCTTTTGATGGGGAAATCCTGTTAGGCGTTTACATGACCCAATATTCAGTTAGAAAAGGAGTAACCCAGGGGTCATTTGGGTTATGAATAACCGGAATATGAGCAAATTCCGGTTATTCAAATTGGTGTTTACATGGCCGTGCACAACTGGGTTATTGCTAATATTCCAACTGCATATAAACTTAGTCAGTGTCTTCTGTCTAAAAAGAACATGGAAGTGCAACTGAAGTCCTCAAAACCACAGCCGATATGATCTAAAGACCTTGGTCTCATCTGTCCATAGGCCCCACCCTACACCCACTGCCAGGCATGGTGGTGGAGGCGTGATGATATGGGGTTGTCCTGACTGGACTACTGAGTCATGGGGTTACTACATGATTTTCTTTTCTTCTTTAGCTTCATTTCTGATAAATAAATAATGGCACTAAGAAAAAAAGTTATGAGTTGATCTTCATCTAACATTGAATTTTCCAAAAAAAGAAGTGTTTATTTGTTTATTTATTTATTTTACAAAAACAAACAAACAAAATCCTGGGATTAAAAGATGGGTTAAAAACCTTTGCACATGGCTGTGCCATTTATAAGATAAGGGTGAGGACATGTTAGTCGTGCTGGGTCACTAAACTTATCACAACTGGTCCTCAGCATGAACAATGAATGCAATCATTATATCTATTTTCTCTTTATTTAATGCAGTTACTGAGACTGTATTTTTCATAGTATTAGTGAGGTTATAGAATCCTGGTATGAAGTGATTAGCAAGTAATACAATTATGTTCCGGGCACATGAGCATCTTAACTAAATCTCATGGTAACTCATTGTAAGAAAACAATCAATGTGAAAAAGAAAAGGTTGGATGATCATAAACACAGCGTGGATCGATCCTCTGGGCCTATAAATTAATAAGTAAATAAGAAATAAGATGCATTTAAAACATTCTTTGCAAAAGGGCCCGGTGGATTCATGGTTTCTTGCAGCTTTGTGTGCTTTGCAGCACAGACTGTGTCTCTGAGCAACCACAACTGAGTATGTTTCCCCTCTGCACTCCACTGCCTGGATGACCGGGCTGGGCAGGTAAAAACACCCTCCTATCACCCATATATTCTCATCGTCAAAAAAAAAGAAAGAAAAAGCAATATCTCAAACAACAGAACACAAGATGTTCTCTTCAGGGCCTTGCCCTGAGATTTATGCCTGTTCTGACTCCTATAGGAGCCCGGAACAAAGGACGGTGACCCAATACCGTCTGTAAACATCATATTCATTCACTTTCAGTGGTATGATTTACTTTCCATTCTCCCTATCTTTTTCTTTATGTTTGCCTGTTTAAGAAGTCCATAGCAAGTGTTTTGAAGTCATCGTGTGGGCCTGGTTAAACTGATTCATGAATGTGGGTTAAAATGGATATATACGGTATATAAAAAGTTTTACAATACAAATACAAAAAATAATTCCAGCCAACACAGGATTATATATTAATTAGCTGGCCTCCGGCAGGAGGGTCCCCCCTTATGATCCAGGTCCTGGTCCAGGTTTCTTTCCTCCTAAAGGGGAGTTTTTCTTGCCACTGTTTGGCTTTAGGTTTTTTTCCCACTAGAGGAGTTTTTACCTGCCATTGTTTATGTTATGTTTATGTAATAATTGCTCAAGGGTTATGTTCTGGTCTCTGGAAAGATCCTAGAGACAACTTCTGTTGTAATAGACGCTTCCCAATGTAATGTTGTACATGTATCCATGTTCTTTTTTTTTTTTTTTGTGTTTCACTCATAGTGACATGTACAGTCTTATTTGCTCAGGAGTCAATATAAGTAATGCAAGTTGTAAAAACAATATCCCATGCACACTCAAACACACTTATTTTTTTGTCTTTATTCTTTATTATTTATATATTGCATTATTAGTTTGCCATCACTTTTGTGTAGTTATACTTTTTGTTTTTGTATGTTAATCTTGTGTTCTTTATAACACATGACATTTGAATAACTTCGGTGGAGGCTTCAAATAAGCCCATTGGGTTTTTTGCCTCTTCCTGCACCTATAGTATTTATATTTGATATTTCCTGTATATTTTTAAAACTGTGCAAAACAATAAACTAAACTAAACTAAACTAAAACTAAACTAAACGAAACGAAACGCTATATAAATAAAATTGAATTGAATTGAATTGAATTGAATTGAATTGAATTGAATTGAATTGAATTGAATTGAACAGGATCACTTACAGTCGGAAACTGAGTCATTGATGAAGACGGTTGCCTTTCCAGGTTCTCCCAGGATGCCGTTGGCCGGCATTCTCAGAACCAGCTCGAAGCTCTCCGTCCCCTCCAGCTCCGGCCGTCCCAGGTCGTCCAGAATGGTGACCCTGAATGTCTGCATGCTGACACCTGGGGCAAAGTCCAAGTTAGGACTGACGCCTACGTAATCTGTTCCGGCTGGAGAAGGACAGTGCGGGATGGATGGTGGGAGAGAAAAAAGATGAAGAGAAATACATGATGCACAGATGATGAATGGTTGTAAACTCTGTCATTTGGATTCTGTAGTCAGAACGTACCTTCTGCAGAGACAGGCTGTGCTTTGCGAGAGCGGACAGTTACAGTACCAGTCTTGGACAGGTCGGTTCCAGTCCTCCACACTTTGACCTCCACATACCCATCACTTTCGTCCACGTGATACTCTAACTCTCCAAAGTAAAATACCGGAGCTGTCGAACAAGAACCAGCAACAACAAAAAAGGATTCATCAGAAAAAATACATTCTATTCTACAGTTCATTACGTGATGCTTGTCCATGAATGTATGTTGCAGTTTTATTGAGCACAACTGAGTACGGGTCTGAATAAATACTCTTATGACACTTTTATACTAGTACCTACTCAACCCGACTCCACTCTCGACCTCGATTTTGCGCTTTTCCACTAGGGGTCTAACGTGCCAAGTAGATACTTTTCTGTAACTATTCTGCAGAGGTTTTAAGCGGCTGAGTCGGCTGTATCTGACATCATCACACTACAGGCCACCGATTGGTCGGGCGGTTGGAGTCAGACGTCTGAGTCAGGAGGAGGAAATCACTGAAAGAGCGACTTGCAGCTTCTTGTTCATTTTATTGGACAGGTAATGGAGGCGGAAAAGTCTGTTTGGTGATCCAACTCTGAGGTGCAGATGTTCATAAACCTGGTGCTGAGGAGAGAATTAAAAAGGGATCTAGACGGGCGATAAGGAACGACCAGATCTACCAGGAGCTCTGTCACTTCATAGCTGCTGGCGGCTACCAACTGGACTAAAAAAAAATTTTAAAGCGTAGTCGCTTGAAGTTTCTCTCACTCTCATTTTTTAACTTGATGTGGAACACAAGCCACAGACCCAGCAGCACATCTATCATCTCCTCCAGGTTCTACATGTTTAGTGTTGTTGTATTCTTTGTTTAGATCAAACAATCAAATACGTCACAGCAGCTTCACTCGCCCGCCCACTTCTCCAGATGCTGGATTGTTCTGGAAAAGAAACTTGGCCGAGTTGAGTCGAGCCGAGCTGAGATGAGTAGAGACGAGTAGGTACTAGTGGAAAAGCGCCATTAGAGCACATGAGACACGTGTAGATTTGGATATTTCCTGTGTTATTGCCTGGATTTGCTTTAATCTGGCTCCGTCAGCAGCCTCTCAAAGCCGGACCTGAACCAATCGTAAAGCTGATGCCACACTTAGGTCAAAAAGTCATAGGCCATTAGCGTAATGCTAAACTGCAGGGAGGTCTGACCTTTCCTGGGCTCTATCCAATCAAACAATTAACTGCCATTTGCTCGTTTACACAGTCATTGTTTATATTACTCACCTGTGCTCATTCCCATCGATCCAAGCAGAGAGGAAATGTTTCCCCTTACTGGTCAGAAGCTGCATTTCCATGCAACTCCTATCAGAGCCTGAGTCAACATGAGTCTGTTTTA
The DNA here is from genome assembly GCF_033807715.1 of Cololabis saira. NCBI lineage: Eukaryota > Metazoa > Chordata > Actinopteri > Beloniformes > Belonidae > Cololabis > Cololabis saira. The sequence goes on along the minus strand of NC_084600.1, from coordinate 9,994,536 downwards.
TTTATTAACAATGATCTCAATGGACTTTTCTATGGAATCAGTCCAACTGTGCCAGAGCAGATTTGTAGAGTGATTTTTTTAAATGGTGCTGCTGTTGTTGTACATCCAGTCCGTGAAGAACTGAATGGCCTAGAGGTGCAAGTACAATGAACTCCCATTTGATTTCTCTCCCCTCCACAAAGAACCAGGAGACACAATCAGCCACAATAGTCCCACCAAGAACAGCCGGAGTCTCGCCTTCTGACAGAAGAATTAAGTACTCTTAACAAATAAGGATGCAGTTAGCACCGAACACAAAGCCTGCGTGTGTGTGTGTGTGTGTGTGTATATATACTGTGTGTGTGGTTGTGTGTGTGTGGCCTTTTTTTCCTGGGAAAAGTGAGTGGTGAGATGGTGCAACAGAGAAGGCAGCCCCCCAGACAGCTGAAAGACTTGTTTGAACAAGGATTGCTTCCTGAGGCGGTAAATTGGAGGCAGTCTAGTGTGTATTCGACAGCTTCATCTCTCCCAAGCCCCCTGTCAAGTCCAAAGGAGAAAATACAAATAAAATAAAACCTGACACAATAAAGCATTTAAGCTGCTACTTATTCTCACTTGGCTCTTCTAGCTGGCATACAACTCAAAATAGTGGCTATGTCATTATTACTATTCATTTAGTGTCAAGATCAAACACCTAAAAGTCCACACACACACACACACACACACACACACACACACTCCATATATATATATATATATATATATATATATATATATATATATATATATATATATATATATATATATATATATATATATATATATGTGTATTTATATACACTTTTTTTCTTCTTCCATGTTTATAGGGAGAAAAAGAAGAACGACAGATGGAGATTTGAGAGGAATCGGTCAACTGATTTGATAAAACAACAACACTGGGGATGTATATGACTGACAGGAGCAGAGACAGCTCAGGGGAAGCGTCTCCCGTCAGCATCAAGTGAAGGCCCGTGCCCCTGCACACCTCTCTTTACCCTTCCCTCCCACACACATGTTGGAGATGGAGCGGTGGTTTGAAATGTTTATAGAATTTGTGTATTTGTACAGTCGCTGAGTAAAAGGAAAGCACACACAATGTGTAGGTGGATGTAAGCACAAGCAGATACTGACATCTGACCGAATACATCAGCAAACAGAATGGAGATATTTATTTACATTTCTTTTACTTTCATTTTTTTCCCCTTTGAGTTGGGCTGGACTTTAATAGTAATATTGGAAACATGCAGCGGAGAGGTGATAACTGCTCGGGGGTCATGTTCTGGGTCTCTGGAAAGCGCCTAGAGACAACTTTTGTTGTATTAGACGCTATATAAATAAAATTGAATTGAATTGAATTGAATAATGGAGGAGCAGGTGAAAATTGTGGTCCAGTGAACGGGGAATTTATATTTCTAAGGGTGCGTCCCAATACTCCCCCTCGCCCTCCTTTTCTTCCCTAACCCTAACTTTTGCGCGTTCCCGTGAAGGTAGTGGTGTCCCAATTCCTCTTTTCACCTAGGGGGAGGGGGCATAACGAGGGCTAGGGGCTGAGAATAGCCCCTTCAAATCGAGGGATTTCAGATGCTGACTTGGCGAGCGAGGGGGTATGAAAATTTCCCAGAATGCTTTTCGTCGTCATTTGCGGACTGAATCAAAAAAAAAACATGGAGGACATTTCTTGTTTTTTTGGGAATAAAATAAATATTTTGAGTTAGTTTCTGCATAAAAATGCATTTTGATTACATTTCTCGGCGCAAACCGATATTTTACTTTCATAATATTCACTCAGTGAATGTACATCATCCCTTTTTTGTCCGTTGTTCGCTAAGATCGCGCCGGAATATGGTTACGTAACCTACGTAAGCGACGCTGTAGGTTACGTAAGCTACGCCGTAGGCTGCGTCTAGCTCGCCGACCGAGGAAAACATGCTTTGCAGACTCGTCTCGATTTTGAGCAAGCAAGCATTTTTTCATTTTTTTTGAGTCAAATGGCGAACCGCAAAGAGCAGGAGGATATTGAACCCACAAATGTAAGTATAATGTCCCATGGAATTAAAAAAATCACAGTGCTTTTGTATGTTTTAACAGTTTGAACAGTACATAGAAATACCACATTGTTTATTGTTTATTTTTAATACCAAAGAGTGAAATTACCGGAGTCAAATTACTTGTTGGACAATGTTAGAACCTGGCCAATAAAGCTGATTCTGATTCTGAGTTAACGTAAGATAATGCATATGTGGCTGCATGATGAGTCGGGTAGATAACATGGCCATGTCCTGTTAACTACTCGTTAACTCTCATATTTTCTACAAATTTGTTGTTTCACATTACTATAAGGCAGCAACGTTATTTGGGGGGGGGGGTTACGAAGTAATAATAACGTTGCTTGCTGCCTGTTACAATAGTTCAAACGTTTTCTTTTTGTTGTTTGTTTGGTTTTTTTTTTTTACGAGGACGTTTGTGCATTGCAGTAATCACATTTCATTCCAGGGACTCCGGATCAGGTCCGACACCTAATAAGCTTTAGGACTAACAACGAGGAGAATTTTACTAAGAAGAAATATGCTGCTAAACCACTGTGGGAGTGAGTGATCTAGCTATCTGCTTGCAGAATATCTGTGATGGGGTCCTTAACCATGGTATAACTACTATTCATCACTGTTTTCTGTTACAGGAAACTCATCAAAGAGCTGGAACTGGAGGGGAAGGTGACCACAGCACAAATTGGCAAAAAATGGGTAGGTAATATTATCTGCTAAAGAGATGATGCTTAACAAAAAAAAAATCCATGTAAAGTATTTATTAATAGCACAGAGGTCATTTTTATTTATACAGTGATAATTAACCTGGTATGATGTTGTGGGTGTGTATGATAGTCCAGTCATGTGTGTAATCAACATGTGTATCCATCTTTTTTATCTCAGAACACTTTGGAAGACGCCAGCACATCGGCCTCAAGCTCTGCCTCACCAGCTGGAAGAGGAAGCTGGAAGAGGAAGCTGGAGCTTCAGGCATCAGGTCCACTTTCGCCCCGATCCCCAAAAAAAAGAAACTCTCTATGCAGGACTTCCTTCAAGCTGAGGCCGCCAAAGAAGACAGAAGATGTCAAAAAAATGAAGAACACATGGACAGGTTTCTGAACCTTTTAGAGAAAATGGTGGACCAGACACCTCATCAGCAGTAGCAGCACATACACTGCAAAGCTTTTTTTTTGTACATATTTCTGTGCAAATTTTTTTATATGGAACAGCACCTTTCTTTGTTCTGCGTGCAATGTTTACTTTTTTCTTTTTAAAAATTGTATTTGAATATAGCAAATAAAGCCTTTTTTACTGCAGATTCTCTCACTATCCTTATTTTACTATTGATCTCGTTGTACAGTTTATAATTTGAGACATTACCTTACTTTGAGAAACCCCAGAAGAGAAAACTGTTGTGTAACAAGTTTTATTAGACAATTTAAAAGTATTTCCAAGTGAGTAAAACCACACAAGTACAAAACTATATGAAGAACACATGGACAGGTTTCTGAACCTTTTAGAGAAAATGGTGGACAGGACACCTCATCAGCAGTAGCAGCACATACACTGCAAACTTTTTTTTTTGTAAATATTTCTGTGCACATTTTTTTATATGGAATATAAGTGCCATATTAACAGAGCTACAGCTGAAATTAAAACAGCTTTTGGCTCTCAGCTTCCTGATCAGGTTAGGGATGAAAACGAGGGGTAGGGGGAGAATTGGGACAGGCACCTGGGCCAAGTGCGCTAGATTTCAAGTGCCCTAAAATCTCCCCCTTCTTTTTTAGGGCTAAGGGAAGAAAAGAAGTGCGAGTGGAGAAAAGAAGGGCGAGTGAAGGAGAATTGGGATTGGCCCTAAAACCCCCCGACGGCACCATTGATAAAGGTAGAGTGATATGTTCTTTGTAGAAAGGACTTTATTACCACCGAAGCAGCTCAAGTTTAGCCACATAAACACAGAGCACCCGGTCGCGAGCGCAGCCACAGCTAACGTTAGCAGCAACGGTGTTACCACAGCAATGATGTTACCACAACAACGATGTTACCACAGCAACGGTGTTACCACAGCAACGATGTTACCACAGCTAACGTTAGCAGCAACGATGTTACCACAGCAACGGTGTTACCATAGCGATGATGTTACCACAACAACAATGTTACCACAGCAACGATGTTACCACAGCAACGGTGTTACCACAGCAACGATGTTACCACAGCAACGATGTTACCACAGCAACGATGTTACCACAGCTAACGTTAGCAGCAACGATGTTACCACAACAACGGTGTTACCACAGCTAACGTTAGCAGCAATGATGTTACCACAACAACGATGTTACCACAGCAACAATGTTACCACAGCTAATGTTACCAGCAACGGTGTTACCACAGCAACGGTGTTACCACAGCAACGATGTTACCACAGCAACGATGTTACCACAGCAACGGTGTTACCACAGCAACGGTTTTACCACAGCAACGGTGTTACCATAGCAACGATGTTAACACAGCAACGATGTTACCACAGCAACGGTGTTACCACAGCAACGATGTTACCACAGCTAACGTTAGCAGCAACGATGTTACCACAGCAACGGTGTTACCATAGCGATGATGTTACCACAACAACGATGTTACCACAGCAACGATGTTACCACAGCAACGGTGTTACCACAGCAACGATGTTACCACAGCAACGATGTTACCACAGCTAACGTTAGCAGCAACGATGTTACCACAACAACGGTGTTACCACAGCTAACGTTAGCAGCAATGATGTTACCACAACAATGATGTTACCACAGCAACAATGTTACCACAGCTAATGTTATCAGCAACGATGTTACCACAGCAACGGTGTTACCACAGCAACGGTGTTACCACAGCAACGGTGTTACCACAGCAACAGTGTTACCACAGCAACGGTGTTACCACAGCAACGGTGTTACCACAGCAACGGTGTTACCACAGCAACGATGTTACCACAGCAACGATGTTACCACAGCAACGGTGTTACCACAGCAACAATGTTACCACAGCAACAGTGTTACCACAGCAACGGTGTTACCACAGCAACAATGTTACCACAGCAACAGTGTTACCACAGCAAAAGTGTTACCACAGCAACGATGTTACCACAGCAACGGTGTTACCACAGCAACGTGTTACCATAGCAACGATGTTAACACAGCAACGATGTTACCACAGCAACGATGTTACCACAGCAACGGTGTTACCACAGCAACGGTGTTACCACAGCAACAGTGTTACCACAGCAACAGTGTTACCACAGCAACGGTGTTACCACAGCAACGATGTTACCACAGCAACGGTGTTACCACAGCAACGGTTTTACCACAGCAACGGTGTTACCATAGCAACGATGTTACCACAGCAACGATGTTACCACAGCAACCGTTTTACCACAGCAACGATGTTACCACAGCTAACGTTAGCAGCAACGATGTTACCACAGCAACGGTGTTACCATAGCGATGATGTTACCACAACAACGATGTTACCACAGCAACGATGTTACCACAGCAACGGTGTTACCACAGCAACGATGTTACCACAGCAACGATGTTACCACAGCTAACGTTAGCAGCAACGATGTTACCACAACAACGGTGTTACCACAGCTAACGTTAGCAGCAATGATGTTACCACAACAACGATGTTACCACAGCAACAATGTTACCACAGCAACGATGTTACCACAGCAACGATGTTACCACAGCAACGGTGTTACCACAGCAACGGTGTACCACAGCAACAGTGTTACCACAGCAACGGTGTTACCACAGCAACGGTGTTACCACAGCAACGGTGTTACCACAGCAACGATGTTACCACAGCAACGATGTTACCACAGCAACGGTGTTACCACAGCAACGATGTTACCACAGCAACAGTGTTACCACAGCAACGGTGTTACCACAGCAACAATGTTACCACAGCAACAGTGTTACCACAGCAAAAGTGTTACCACAGCAACGATGTTACCACAGCAACGGTGTTACCACAGCAACGGTGTTACCATAGCAACGATGTTAACACAGCAACGATGTTACCACAGCAACGATGTTACCACAGCAACGGTGTTACCACAGCAACGGTGTTACCACAGCAACGATGTTACCACAGCAACGGTGTTACCACAGCAACGGTTTTACCACAGCAACGGTGTTACCATAGCAACGATGTTACCACAGCAACGATGTTACCACAGCAACCGTTTTACCACAGCAACGATGTTACCACAGCAACGATGTTACCACAGCAACGATGTTACCACAGCAACGGTTTTACCACAGCAACGGTTTTACCACAGCAACGATGTTACCACAGCAACGATGTTACCACAGCAACGCTCTTACCCAAATTAGACTGGAGGAGAGCAACGCGCATGCGCACGTCTGCAACAGAGAATGTTCTCGCCAAGTGGATGTAAATGTTTAGGACTGCATCTGTTCAATCTGTTAATAAAAAATACTATAAAGCTACTTTTTTTGTTACTGTATATATCAATCGTTTGATCTGCCACAATAATTTAATGAATTTAAAAGAAAACATGTCAAGTTGAGGCCTTTTCTCAGTAATTTGTAGGTGCGATTATAAAGTGAATAATTAAATTAATTACAGATCTTAATTCATTAATTGCAAGAAGTTTTTAATTGCTTAACAGCATATATATATATATATATATATATATATATATATATATATATATATATATATATATATATATATATATATATATATATATATAGGGCCAGTCTACTGCAGGTTTTAGATGTTTCTGCCTCAACACAACCCTGATAGACAAGGCTGTGTCACCAACAGAGTTGTGTAAACCTTGATGACATGTTGATGACGACCAGTGATTAGAATCAGGTGTGTTGAAGACAGGGAAACATCTAAAACATGCAGTAGACTAGCCCTCGAGTACCGGCTTGTGTGCACCCCTGCACATATATATATATAGATAAGTCTGCATTTACACATATCTCGACAGGGCCTGACTCAACACCATGAGAGGCAGCTGAGGGGTGAGTGATGAATGACAGATCCCTTCTCCCCTCTGGGGCACCGGCTCTGTCTTCGCAGTCTGGTGTGTGCGTGAGGGCTGGGGAAGGTGTAAAAACAAATTATGATAATTACTAATGTGTGGGTGTCTGTAACCATTTGTGTTAGCGTGACTTAAAATACAGTTTCCAGAGCATTCTCAGCTGTCCTCTGAGGCGCTACGTCTGCCCCAGCAGGAATGCAGCCCCATCAAAACCTTACAAATCTGTTTAAACACTGCTTTGGAACTCAAGGGTAAATGTTGATGCTTAGGGGTAAAATTCACACCTACAAGGGATCAAATGAGGAATAAATATTTTTTCTATATCTATAAAAGCAGAATGCAGTCATTTGGAAAGCAATTAACCCTGGACTCTATCTAACTGAAATAACACTAACACTGAGGTTGACATACTGTATGGTGTTATTTTACTTTAAGAAAAAAAAACAAAAAAAAAAACATTTCAGTTGAGATCTGGAGATGTTCACCAATCTTTGATAAAAACTAAACGGGCAAATGTATGATAAACTATGATGGATACTAACACATAATTGCAAATAATTTAAGGATTTCATGACCTATTATATATAATATAAAATATTCAGAGGGTGTAGAGAAATGTACGGAAGAGTATTATGGCCTGCAAGGAGAAAAATAAAAATAATATTTCAGAGGAGGAAGATTTTTTTTTTCATTATGCACTTTGAGAAAAAAGTCGAAATGTTGAGATTAATGTGGAAGTACAATTTCGAGAAAAAGTCGAACTGTTGAGAAAAAAAACAAAATTTCGTGAATAAAGTTGATAGGATAATAGGATAAAGTGCACAGTAAAAACAAAAAATCTCCCCCTCTCAAATATTTTTTCTCCTGCATGGCCCTAATACAGAAAAAAACAGATGTAAGGAGAGCTGCATACTTAACTTTGACCTGAGCGGAGGGACAAAATAAGGCTGACCTTTGAGCATGACAATCACAAAAGAAATGTGTTAACGCAAGGGACAAAGAAAATCATAGCTTGATGCATTAAAGTGAAAGTCCAGCTGCCGGTACTATGACCACTACTATACACACAAATGCCTTCTCAAGTGTACACAGGGAAGAATACATTTGACGTCCAAAGACTGGTGCTTGTTTGGAGTGAAGAGCAGATACTTCACAGGATGTGCTGCACTCTATTTTTAACTATTTCTATTTCAGCTGGAAGGTTTATGAAGAACCAAGTCCCAAAACTTCGAAAGCTGCCTGGAGACAGGCAGCGACAAAAAGAAGGGATAGGAGCATGAGCATCAGCGGCTGGCAGTCACTCATCGATATGACAGCCAGTCTGTGCTGTTGACTTCCACATTGCATGGGAAAGATCCTGGGTATATCTGAACCAAAACAGTAAAAAAAACCTCTCAGTCTAGGTGATAAGGGCAGCTGTGATCAAACACTTCAGCGACAACGTTGGGTGGTGAGAACCAATGTGACCGGAGGCTGAGCTGCTATCGCATCCAGCAATACGTGTGATACTCAGTTCTTTGATGTTGCCCTCACAGGACTTCAAATGTCACAGTGATGAAGAGTTGATGGAGGACACACAAGTTGATAAGAATGATGAAGACAGCAAGGACCTAGGAGAAGAGTATGAGCCGCTGACAACAACGAGGTCCCCATGACCAGAGCCATCCGCATGATGACAAAGAGCTGCACAAATGGCACACATGATGGATGTCAAATCTGCAGACAAAGGCTGAAAATAAGGCTTCAAACACAGCATACATGAGATAGACCAAATTCAGAAGCTAAATTACAATGAAAATTGTTGTTTTTAATTTGATCAGAATCTTTAATGAGAAAAACTCAAAAAGCAGAGAAAAATTTTGAAGTACAATTGCGAGAAAAAAGTCGAAATGTCGAGAAAAATGTTGAATTACAATTTCTTAAAGATTTTTTTGGGCTCTAGTGGCCCTTTATTGAAGATGCAGACTGGAAAGGGGTAGAGAGAGAGAATGTGGACGACATGCAGCAAAGGTGCGCAGGCTGGGGTTCGAACCTGTGACTGCTGCAGGAGGAGGACTGTAGCCTCAGTATATGAGCCGCTGCTTAACCCACTGCGCCACCGAGCGGCCTGTTGAATTACAATTTAAAAAAAGTCGAAATGTCGAGAAAAATGTTGAAATACAATTTTGTGAATAAAGTTGAAATGCTTAGAAAAAAGGCGAAATTTTGACTTTATTCTTGAAATTGTATTTCAACATTAATCTCGACATTTCGACTTTTCTTTTCAACATTTCGACTTTTTTCTCGAATTGCACAATAAAAAAAATCTTCCCCTCTCAAATATTTTTTCTCCTGCATGGCCCTAATACTCTTCCGTAAGAAACAGATGTAAGGAGAGCTGCATACTTAACTTTGACCTGAGCGGAAGGACAAAATAAGGCTGACCTTTGCATGACAGTGCTTTTCTCACCGTTTACTTTTGCGTTTGAATCCCATAATTTACTTGTTGGAGCTAGATAAAGTCACACAGCAGGGATACAAGTGCAGAAATGTCCTACTTTTGTACCATTTGCTAACATATTTTCTTTGGCATTTATAATAATGGGAAGCAGACTGAAAGGTGAATGACAAGTTTAGATATTAAAGCTCTGTCACATGGAATATTATTCTCTCGGAAGCTAAAGATGACAGTTTATCTAAACTGATCTCTGAAGATAACATGTAGTAGTGACATTGGGGGATACTTGTTTTTTTTTAAAATGTTTTTTATATTTACATATTGATATGTGAAAGAGCTTATATTTTGTCCCTTATTACGTCTGTGTTTGACATTCAAATTACATAGCTATGGTAAGAAAAACACAGGTGCCACGTACTTTACTATTCATAGTTTGGGAATCCAGACATGTCCCTTTGACATTTCCGTTTTTTTCTTTTTTGTCTGCACACATATCTTATTAATATATATATATATATATATATATATATATATATATATATATATATATATATATATATATATATAGTTGCCACGGTAACGCTTTTGACTGAGAAAAGTAATGCGCGTCGTCGCAGGATGGAGACGCACATTTTGATGTATAACACACCGGGGGCATGTTACGGTTCAGGCCGTATTAACTGCCGAAGGAATGGCATAAATTGCGCCAAGATTACACGATTAATTCAAAATGGCCGACTTCCTTTTCGGTTTCGGCCATGGCGACAAGAGACTTTTCTTTAAGTTACGACATGATACAGGTGTGTACCGATTGCATGTATATCAAACCGTATTGTGGGGCTTGAGGCACAAAGTTTTCTAGGGGGCGCTGTTGAGCAATTTTGCCACGCCCATTAATGCAAACCATTAAAAATCCTATTTTTCGCCAGGCCTGGCCTTGCGTGCAAAATTTGGTGACTTTTGGGGCACGTTTAGGGGGGCAAAATCTAATTTTGTCGGAACAATAAAGAAAGAAAGAAAGAAAGAAAGAAAGAAAGAAAGAAAGAAAGAAAGAAAGAAAGAAAGAAAGAAAGAAAGAAAGAAAGAAAGAAAGAAAGAAAGAAAGAAAGAAAGAAAGAAAGAAAGAAAGAAAGAAAGAAAGAAAGAAAGAACAATCCTACAGATATAATAGGGCTTTCACACTGTAAGTGCTCGGGCCCTAATAAGAAAAGGGAAACCTTTTCGGTATACTAATATATCGCCTACATTTTTCAGGTTTTCTGGACCGTGTTTTATTCTTTGGGGTGTTCTCTGTGCACTGTGAGCACAACCTCCCATTTTGAGATCGGAAGAGAGACTGAGTTGTCTATTTTGGACACTAACCTGTAGAGCTTCGACAGCAACTTTGGGGTGCTTAGGTTCAATAACTCTATTATCTTAGCGGGAAGTTGTAGGTCCAATTGGTTGAGTTTATATTTTTTATTTATTATGGACTTAAGTTGTTGGTATTCTAAAAATGTGTTTCTGCTAATTCCATATTGAACAGTGAGTGTATTAAAAGGTGCAAACTGTACACCTATGATTAAATGTTGTAGATACCGTATTCCTTGATCTCTCCATTGAGCAAAGTTTACCATCTTTTTTATCATTTTTCAGGATGTCTGGGTTGTTCTATATGGGTGTGCGGTCACATTGGAAAAGTGAGACTTTAGCTACTTTAAGGAATTCCCACCAGGCTGTCAGAGTTGAGCTGATATTAATGCTTTTGAAACATTTATGATGTTTAATGCTTTGACTAATAAATGGTAAATCTGATATTTCCAGATCATTGCAAAACACTTGCTCTGAGTCCAGCCATTGACTATCTAAAGAATGATTTTTTCACCATTTTAAAATATACTGTAATTTATTAACTAAGAAGTAATACTGGAAGTTATGCAAGTCTAAGCCTCCACATTCTTTGGGTTTTTGTAATGTCTTGAAGCTAATACGTGGTGTTTTATTCTTCCAGAAGAATTTTGACACATATGAATCCAGTGACTTAAACCAAGAAGGAGGGGGTTTGGATGGTATCATTGAAAAAAAATAGTTTATTTTCGGTTAAAAAAACATAATTTTGATGGTGACAATTCTTCCTATGAGTGAAATGGGAAGAGAGTTCCATCTGGAAAGATGATCTTCTATTTTCTTTCTATTTCCCTTTGACATTTCCGATCGCATTTGACATTTCCCATCTCATCATTTATAGCCAGCGACTGCTATGCTTCTGTGTTACTTGTTATAGGCTCTAATAAGATCTTGATCCATCTGAAATTGGCCTTTTACACACCTTTTTTCATACCTTTGAACTAAGCACCAAGACTGATGTCTTTGAACAACTAACTTACAAGTTTCTTAATAACTAGCCCCCAGACGTTTCCAGGCGCGTACGCTCAGTTAATGTGGCACACTTGGTTGTATTTTTAAATAAGCTCTCAGTTGTAAGTTTTATTCATTCCCAGTTTGGCAGCATGAGTCCTCCCTCACACATTCAATTCATAAATGATTGAAAGACCCACTAAGTAGTAAGACTGAGAGTCTTCTGAAAGGAAAAATATCAAGTATGAGCAATAAGACTTCATTTATTTTTAACTTGGATATAGGAGTATACACGCTTAACTTTGTATTAATGATCTTCTATAGTTGATTAAGTTACTATGTGATGCAATATTGAGACAACCAGATGCAACCAGCAGATCAAAATGGTTAATGAGAATCCTGTATACTAAAAACATTATTATGACATTTAAAAAAAGGTTGGATCATTATGTTAAATATAAATTAAAGCAGAATCCAAGAATTTGCCAATCATTTCAACAATGAAAATGCAAATACACCTCAAATGAAAGTGCAAAGACAATTTACTCTATCAAATGCTAAAACTGACACATTTTATTATCATCATTTTATTTTCAATTTAACGCCAGCCATACATCGTGAACTAAGGATTTTTGAAAGGGTTCCGACTACAGTGCTAGAGGTTACAAGATCTCAAGTGTCTATTGTTGATATAGACTGGGGAAAAAAATACACTTGCCAGATTATTTATTCATATATATATTGGACCTTTCTGCTGTAAATGATATGCCTTATGAGGGTTGGATAGGAGTGAAGTTTAGCCTGCCATCAAATAAGGGCGGTGGTACCTATACAGGTGTGCACCAACCCACTTGCAAAACCAATAATAGGATTCAATGTCATTGAGAAGTTAGCACAGACTAACATGACTTCTGATAGAACAGTAGCTATCAAATTTGAGAACAGTCTTGGATCAGCACTGGATGTCGAACATAAAAAGGCAAGAGCAGTATATTCAGTACTGAAAAAGCAGAAAAGCCATTCAGAGAGTAGGACAGCAAGGCTCGCAAGACAGGATGTTATCGTTCCAAAACACAAGATGCGATCTGTGGAACACTCAACAAGAACATATTAAAGAAGCAGTATGTGGTACTGGAGCCGATTGAAAACGCACCATGGCCTGCTGGACTGCAGATAAAGCAGCAACTAGTGCAGCTACCCAGTGAAGATAAAGCAGCTATCACACTCTGTTTGAACCAATTTCATTTTAGTTTATTCTGCATTTTATTGTAAAGCACTTTGTGATTCTATCTGCAAAAAGCACTATAGAAATAAAGATTGATACTGAACAGAAATATACTTGGCTGGTTATATGCATGTTATTTAAGAATACTGAGGTAAGAGCCCCAGATGCAGCAGCTGAGCCAGAAAATGAAAATGGTGGTCGGAAGCCATGTCAGGAAACAACAGAGGAAAAGTGTAATGGAAGCCCATCCATCCATCCATCCATTGTCCACCGCATTATCCGAGTCCGGGTCGCGGGGGCAGCAGTCGGAGCAGGGATCCCCAGACTTCCCTCTCCCCGGACACTTCCTCCAGCTCTTCCGGGGGGACTCCAAGGCGTTCCCAGGCCAGCCGAGTGACGTAGTCACTCCAGCGTGTCCTGGGTCTTCCTCGGGGCCTCCTCCCGGAGGGACATGCCCGGAACACCTCACGAGGGAGGCGTCCAGGGGGCATCCTATACAGGTGCCCGAGCCACCTCAGCTGGCTCCTCTCGATGTGGAGGAGCAGCGGTTCTACTCCGAGCTCCTCCCGGGTGACAGAGCTCCTCACCCTATCTCTAAGGGAGCGCCCCGCCACCCTGCGGAGGAAACTCATTTCGGCCGCTTGTATCCGGGATCCCGTTCTATTGGTCATGACCCAGAGTTCATGACCATAGGTGAGGGTGGGAACGTAGATCGACCGGTAAATCGAGAGCTTTGCCTTTCGGCTCAGCTCCTTCTTCACCACGACGGACCGATACAATGACCGCATTACTGCGGCCGCCGCACCGATCCGTCTGTCGATCTCGCGCTCCGTTCTCTCCTCACTCGTGAACAAGACCCCAAGATACTTAAACTCCTCCACCTGAGGCAGGAACTCTCCCCCGACCTGGAGGGTGCAAGCCACCTTTTTCCGGTCGAGAACCATGGCCTCAGACTTAGAGGTGCTGATTCTCATCCCAGCTGCTTCACACTCGGCTGCAAACCGCCCCAGTGCATGCTGAAGGTCCTGGCTCGAGGGAGCCAATAAGACCACATCATCTGCAAAAAGCAGAGATGAAATCAAGTGGCTCCCGAACCGTACCCCCTCCGGCACTTAGAAATTCTTTCCATAAAAATAATGGAATGGAATGGAATGGAATGGAAGCAAACCTGAAAAACAACTACTTGGCCACAGCCAAGTCCCAGTCCCATGCCACAGCCAAGTCCCAGTCCCACGCCACAGCCCAGGCCAAGGTCCACACCAAGGCCCAAGCCTAGGCCTCGAGGACGGCCTCCTGAACTGTCTCGCCGGTCTGCCCGGCCCCGAGGACGGCCCCCGGAACTTTGGCCGTGTGTTGGCCTGGCCAAGTCCAGAGTGTCATGCCGAATATGCAGAGAAATGGCAAGAGTCAATGCGGGAAGCTTATAACAGTGCACAGGAAAACATGAGGAAAGCTGGTGAGAGAGGACAAAAACACTACAACCAGATAAAATGGAGTTCTGTTCTTGAACCTGAAGACCATGTATTGATATTGGTATCTGAAAGAAGAGGACCAGGAAAGATAGTGCTTACTGGGAAAACAAAGTACATGTAGCCAAAGAGAGAAGAGGAACAAGTGGTCCAGTGTATGTTGTAAAACCTCTGGACGGAGAAGGTAGAGAGAGAACTCTACACCTGAAACCTTCTATTGCCTTGTCCTTACCTTGGTGACGCACAGGCTACCAGGCACCTAAATAAGGACAGAATGCTTGAAAGGAAAATCACACAAAAGCCAAAAGTAAAGGCTCAAGTTCAAGACTCAGGGTTCAAGTGTGGAGGAAATCACAATATGGGAGCCAAGACAGAGGGAAAACGTGCACCATAATCCTCACACTCCTGTATTCAAGGCCACAGACGGAAAACACCCGAGCAGAGAAAACCAGGCTGAGAAACTCATTCATGAAGAAAGAAGCCAGCCACAAGATGAAAATAGTATCACACGTGATTATGGTCAAACAGAGGAGTTACAACACACGGGGGATATTCAGGAGCAGAAGATGAGTTCAGACTCAGAGTCAGAAGTTCCTGAACCAGAATGAAGCTGATGTTGAAAGGGCGAGACGTCCTACAAGAACACGTCGACCAAGATGTATCCTGACCTATGATGAATTAGGGAAACCTAGTGTCACATCCTTAAGAAGATACAGTAACAACTAGAGTTCAGAGTCAGTAACAGAGCTAATACTATATGTTAATTTGGAAGTTCATCCATTTGAATCAATGTGTTTAAGAATACAGTTACAACAATTCATTAGTCATTTTCAGAAATTCATTTTTTGAGACTAATGGCACTTTTCCATTAGTACCTACTCAGCCCGACTCGACTCACCTCTACTCGGTTTGACGCCTATGCCGAGTAGATACTTTTCTGTTACTACTCTGCCAAGGTTCTAAGCGGCTGAGTCGGGCTACATTTGACATCATCACACTACATGCCACTGATTAGTCAGGCGGTTGGCCAATCAGATGTCTGAGTCAGGATGTGACATTATTTCAAGAGCGACTTGCGGCTTCTTGTTCATTTTTTTTGAAGAACAATGGCAGCGCAGAAATCTGTTTTGTGGTCAAATTCCAACGTGGAGACCTTCTTAAACCTGGTGGCTGAGGAAAATATCCAGAGAGAGCTAGATGGCGCCACGAGGAATTAAATAATATAACAGGAGCTTTCTCAGTCCATGTCTGCACAAGGCTACAAACGTCACAGCAGCTTCGCTCCAACCTGACTACAGTGTACTTCTGATCTGGGTATTGAAAAGAAACGAGGGCATATTAGAGACCTGCACGGGACTGTTTTCATCCCGCTCCCGCTGAATTTCTGACCATTACTGCCCGCAACGTGTGTGTTCCACTCCCGCCCGCTCCCACAAAACTCTGAGAATTCATGCCGGCACAATAATAGATTTAAAATAGATTTTTTGCATTGATTTAGTGTCTTCTCCCGTCCCGCAAGAGAAATGTCCCAGACAAATCTATCAAATTTAATGTTACAAGATAATTGTGGAGCTTCATGGATAATTGACAGTTCATAGGCACCTGACTGAAAGTTAGATGCAAATCCATCATTGTCATCATCCACAAGTTATTTCGCCTTTCGCGCACGCATCAGTTATGTGATTGAGGTTATAGTTAGTGGCTCAAATAACACTAATAAATAACATAAAATAAACAAAGTTAACGAATGAAACAAATTAATTTAACAAATGAATCACTTGGCCATTACATTGCTGTGGAGGAAGAGAATGTTGATGACCGACTGCCGTTCCAATCCCCCCTCTCTCTTCAAAGATGCTCCACAGACACTAAACACAGTTTCTCCAAATATCCTACTTGCCTTGCTTTGTCTTTGTTTTGTAAAGACATTGTTTGAAATTCTTTTCCACGTCATTGATTTCCATCTTGTCGCTAGACTACATCCCGATCCCGCAGTATTTTTTTTAGCCGCCTGCAGCAAAGTTCAAACCGCCCGCTCCCGCCAGATTTGCGTTGGGTCCCGCAGGACCCGGTGGGACCCAATCCCAATGCAGCCCTCTACTCCATATGTCTCGGCCTGGGAACGTCTTCGGACTGCCCTCGGAAGAGCTGGAGGAAGTGTCTGGGGTGAGGGAAGTCTGGGCATCTCTGTTAAGACTGCTGCCCCCGCGAGCCGGGAACGGATGAGCGGAAGAAAATGGATGGATAAACCAAAACGTAGAAACACTAGTCCTACGAGCCCCTGCGTCTGCACCAGCCACCATCTTGATTCCCATACCTCTGCTGTTACACGTTGTAAATAATATCGTCAACTGGCATTCAAGTACAGACACAGTGCAAGTTTACAAGTTTGTGGTAACGATTCGTTACCACAGCTAAAAAAACAAAACATTCCTTGGTGTAACATTACCAAGAATACAAATAATGCAGTTTTTTTTAATACAAGAGGCTGCATTGTAGGACATCAAGAGCCAAGCTCATGTATTAAGAGTTCACTTACAATAAGCTATAGAAAACTTTAGAAAACCAATATCTGATGCAACCACAAAAATGAGCTAAAACTCAAAAGAGAAAATAAACAAGATCCAGAAAAACACTTATCTTCAATCAGAGTCTTTTTTTTTTGTGAATTATACATGTGCCATTCTGCAGGCTAAAAGGCAGGGAGCATTTTCATCATTATCAGCACCAGTTCACAAACCAGCATTCATGATGGTATGGCACACATTAGCACAGGTTAACAACCTATCTGTAAGTGCATTAATAATACCGAACGCCATATTCATGTTTTGCATTGACAGTTGCTGCAATATAGATGACCTCTTTATCATTAAATTTTTTTTTTTCAATTATTTTTGGAAGAAAATGCCAAACCACATTCTGCGCAAACTACATCACCTCCAATAGGAGACCCTGAACTGAACTTTGCCTGCCTGCAATCCAGACCTGAAAACAACAGATTCATTGTTATTGTCTCATAACTGTTGTAGGAAGTTCCTCTGTTTTGTATTTGCAGTACAGGCAAACCATTTGTGATGCAGCTGTATGACAATTGTTTGAAAGGATGTTGCTGTACAATGATCAGGCAACATAAGCGCTTGGTTATTGGATAATGAACCTGCCATTATAATATGACTTGGAAACAACTGATCTTATCATTCATATAATATAACAGCTACAGAGTAACATAAAGCTCTACCAATCCTACTTGAGATGTAAACACAACCAGAGAAAAGGCCTACAAAAGGTTTATTTTCATTCTGTGATCTCCCATGTTACCATAACCCAAAGAGAGCCCCTTAAAGTGCTTGGTCAAAATATGTTTTATGACAAATGAGCCCCTGAACTGTGGAGCAGCTGATTATTAGCCTCTATTAACCCAGAGTAGTAGCATTATTAATTTCCAAACTAGAGGAAACCAGTTTCCTCAGTTATGAAACTCTTGCAGTGTTATTAAAAGAACAGGTGATGTAACGCGGTGCCCTGTTTCAAAATCAGAAACATGCATATATTTTAACAGAACAATAACATTCAGTTTCAGCTTCTGGCATATCACCTTTACTATTTCAATTTATTCCATGATTTATGAGATTTGCAAAACTTTGCAATCTGCTTTTCTTTTCTCCTTTCAGTCAGCATTGCAGGTATTTTTTCAAAACAGGGTTATAAATAAAAGCTTTAGAAAGAGCTGTCCTCCTGTTACTCCAGAAACCAGGCTTTTTCTTTGTCTTTCCTGTATAGTTTTATTTCTTCTTTTTTCACATTGTATGACATCTAAATATAGAATCCACTTTCCTGTCACAGTATACTACGAAAAATGAGGTCAGTTTCTGCGGAAGAACACTAAAATAGAAAGCAGATTTGGGTTTATACTTCTAGAGCATCATAACCAGTGGAAACATTTACAGTTACACTATATATACTACATGTGGGACAAACAGTATTAAGTAGATGTATGGGGCTTAAAAACAACCTCAGTATGCAGGAGGATATAACTTCAAAAAGAATATCTCTGTGGCTCCAATGATGTGAATTCAAGCCTTTGTCCTATTTTTACAGCTTTTCATCAGCATGTCCTGGTCCTCAAACATCTGATGCGTTGCTGGACGAGACCTGAGCCTCCCTAGCTTAATTAAAACGTATGTCTCTCACTCATGTATAGAGGGAATGCGCATGACGTCACAGATGCAACTTCACAGCGGGTTACACCCACTGGGTGTCAGAAAGACTGAGTGTCAGAAAGACTGAGTGTCAGAAATACTGAGTGGCAGCGTAGACTTTCAGTTTGAGCAACTGGAAAACATCTAAAATGGGAAAGAGCTGTTGTGGGATCGACTGTACTCATAGATTTAGCAAGAAATCAGAGTTATAGTTTTACAGACTGCCGAAAACCCTGCCACCCGCGAGACCAGAGGCCGACAAGGAAGAACCCCGAACCCAGGCCACCAGCAACCCCACAGAGAGGAGAAGTAGAAATTAAGTAAATATAAATATCAGGAAACTGGATTCGTGGCCAAATATTAATGTCCATGGACCACTGGTTCTTTGGTAACTGTACCAAATATTAATGTTCATGGACCACTGGTTCTTGGTAACTGTACCAAATATTAATGTCCATGGACCACTGGTTCTTGGGGTAACTGTACGGGTCACTGTCAAGTCCAACTGCCTTTGATTTAAGCCGATAATCTGCTGTTATCCCGTGTTCTCCACTAGTTGCAGCCAATTTAGCCACTCAGTGCGAGTAAGGGGGCTGGTCCAGTGGGGCAGTGACGTAAATGCAGACCCTCTATGCCAGAGCTGGGTCTATGGAGACTTTCCTGGACCAGGATTCAACCCCCTGATCTTTTTGTCAAAGTTGATGAAAATATCACCAAAAGAGGAGGAACTGTAACAGAGACAAAAGTGCCTGCACCACATGTACACCCAGCAAGACTGAAGAAGTGGATGAAATCAAAGACCTAATCAAAGACGAGTGGCTAGAAAAAAGGCTTGTCTGAGAGACAGCATGGAGACACTGTAAAGACTCATTTCTAAGAGAGTAAAAACACCTTGTTTTTAAAAACTAGAAGGCTATTTTAGACTAATCTTACTAAGTTCAACAAATCTAG
This sequence comes from Cololabis saira, assembly GCF_033807715.1. Lineage (NCBI taxonomy): Eukaryota > Metazoa > Chordata > Actinopteri > Beloniformes > Belonidae > Cololabis > Cololabis saira. The sequence continues at coordinate 9,974,805 of NC_084600.1, read as the reverse complement.
TCAATACATTTTTGTTAGCCCATTGGCATAGATACATTTGTTTAAAATAAGAGAGTTTTGACTAGATTTAGGCTTATTTCTAGAGGTGCTGTTTTTGCAGCGTAATCATGCCAGCACAAGAACAGGCCCGGAGCACAAGAGCAATAAAGGCCCAGTCTAAGGCAGCGGTCAGGACCCCCGGTGCCGGTGGTGTAAAGACGCCCCTGAGACAGTGCAGCTCATAATCGCAGAGTTTAACATGAAGGCAGGTAGGACTTAGACAGAACACCATTACCAAGTGACTCCACACAGGATTATCCGTGCTGTAATATATATATATATATATATATATATATATATATATATATATATATATATATATATATATATATATATATATATATATATATATATATCTTTACCTTATCCCTCGCGCCATTCTGTGGGGGGTGCTGAGTGAGTATGGAGTCCGGGGCCCTCTACTAAGGGCTGTCCGGTCTCTGTATGATCGAAGCAGGAGTCTGGTTCTCATTGCCGGCAGTAAGTCAGACTTGTTCCCAGTGCATGTTGGACTCCGGCAGGGCTGCCCTTTGTCACCGGTCCTGTTCATAATTTTTATGGACAGGATTTCTAGGCGCAGCCAGGGGCCGGAGGGGATCTGGTTTGGGGACCTCAGGATTTCATCTCTGCTTTTTGCAGATGATGTTGTCCTGTTGGCTTCATCAGACCGGGACCTCCAGCATGTGCTGGGGCGGTTTGAGGCCGAGTGCGACGCGGCAGGGATGAGAATCAGCACCTCCAAGACCGAGGCCATGGTTCTCCATCGGAAAAGGGTGGCGTGCCTTCTCCGGGTGGGTGGAGAAGTCCTTCCTCAGGTGGAGGAGTTCAAGTATCTCGGGATCTTGTTCACGAGTGAGGGAACAATGGAGCGTGAGATTGACAGACGGATCGGTGCAGCGTCCGCAGTAATGCGGTCGATGTACTGGACCGTCGTGGTGAAGAGGGAGCTGAGTCGAAAGGCGAAGCTCTCGATTTACCGGTCAATCTACGCACCTACCCTCACCTATGGTCATGAACTTTGGGTAGTGACCGAAAGGACAAGATCGCGGATACAAGCGGCCGAGATGAGTTTCCTCCGCAGGGTGGCTGGACGCTCCCTTAGAGATAGGGTGAGGAGTTCGGTAACCCGGGAGGAGCTCGGAGTCGAGCCGCTGCTCCTTCACACTGAGAGGAGTCAGCTGAGGTGGCTTGGGCATCTGTACCGGATGCCTCCTGGACGCCTCCCTAGAGAGGTGTTCCAGGCATGTCCCACACTGTGTATATATATACACACCGGTGTATATGTATGTAGAGATGTTTTTTAATCCTGTATGGCGGCTTTTGTCCTCGGTGTTGAACTTGAGCTTGATCTATGTTTCTTTGTAGCAGGTCTGCATGCAGCCTATGTCGTAGTTGGCATTTGTTGTTGTTTTTGTCACTTTTTAACTACAAGACCAAACTTTGCTGTAGCTTGCAGCACTGAGCTGCCATTTTTTGACTGACTTTATGTACACAATACATGGGAATGGACCAAATAGAGCATATCTACATGAGCTGGAGGTAATAAATGTCAAGCAACAGTCACTTTTATCTACTTGACAATAAACTATCATATCTAATCCAGCATTGGCAAATATGACTTTTACCGTGACAATCTATCGCCTGGCATTTAGCAAAACTTTGAGCAGAGGCACCAGTCTATTGGGCACGTCAACCCCCTCCCCTTCACATAAAAAAAAAGAAAATAATAAATAAATAAATATATATATTAATAAAATAAATAATATGATATATTAAAATATATATGATATATACTATATATTAAAAATGCATATATATATATATATATATATATATGCCTCAGGTTTTTACCAACATGGTATTAACCATTAATATATATGCAGACAAAGTCAAAATTAAAAAAAAAAAACAACCTCATATCTAACTTTCAAGAAAGGTATATCCTTCATATCTTTAGTTCCAACGATGCTGTAACTGAATAGAACCAGACAAGCAAGATGCCTGATGATTGTCTTGATGGAGAGGTTAATATGGCTGGTGACAAACGTAGCTCATCATCTGCATTGCTTACCGTCATCAATATCTTCCAAGATGTTGACCTTAGTGGTGGGATAGTGCTTGCTCACACGCCCCCCGACAGGCAGGGACAGGGTCAAATTGAAGCTCTCTTCCGCTTCGTACAGCGAGTCGTCGATGACGACGACTCGACACAGCTTTTCCCTCTCCCCCGGGTCAAAGTGAAGGAGGCTGCCGTGCTCCTCTGGACGCGAGATGAAGTCCGAGTACGAGAGAACGGTGGTGGGGAGAGTCCCTGTGGCAGAACCTGGAGAAGAACCAGAAAGGGTCGCAAACATCTATGAGGAGTTTCAGGAGAAATGAATGAACAATATCCATAAGATCAAATAGATTTGAAATGGCATCATGACATCTGCACATGTGCTGTTTTACTGATTATCGGATGATCAGCTTCAGTTTAAAAGTTTCTCTTACTCATGCAGCTATTCATACACTAGCCTATCCATTTAAGCTGTTTAGCAAAACCTATTTAGTTGCTGTTATATAATAAAGATGGGCCCAAATGCTTAACTAATTTGATGGATTTCACATTAAACAGCTCTTTCATTTTCAAGTGCTCAAATATAACAGGAGCAATCACTCAGGAGCTTTTGAAGCTCAGGTTCAGGCAATTTCTTCATTACATATCCATCAATTAAGCATGCGAACAACCTCAAGTTGATTAGGAACCCATTCAGACAATTCAGAGGTAATTTAGAACAACTCGGGGGCAGTTAATAGAAACAATAAACTATTGAATATGGCACAACGTTGGCAGGTATGTTTTCTTGTTGAAAGTGGTTGGTTTTTACTTGGATTTGGAGAGACATTTAATTTTTTTCTCCTACCAGAAGTGCATTTGTCAGTGAAGGGGACAGGGGAATGTGGGGAGTCCTCTCCCACATCTGGACTCAATTAGCCGCTTTTGCACTGGTACCACCTCAGCTCGGTTCTACCCGTTTTGCGCTTTCGCATTAGGGCTGAGACGAGTGGAGCCGCTCCAAGTCGGTACTTTTTTCTGTAACCATTTCAGCCAGGTTCTTTGCGGGCTGAGCAGGGACTATTTCTGACATCACCACCCTCTGCGCCAGTGATTGGTCGGGGGGCGGGGCCGTCAGACGTTTGAATCAGGAAGCGGGAGTCAGCGCGAGAGCGACCCGCGGCTCGCAGCGATTTTATTATGAAGCGCAAAACGTCTGTTTGGTGATCCAACTCTGAGGTGCAGATGTTCATAAACCTGGTGGCTGTCGAGAAAAAATTAAAAAAGGGATGTAGACGGGCTGTTTTACTCTCAGCCGCTCCCGGCTCCAGCTGATTTCTGATCAGCGCCGACATGAACAAAGGGGTTGCGCAATCGAGTACGTCACAGCAGCTTCACCCCAACCTGCACACTTCTCCCCTGGCAGTGCGAAAACACACGTGTGGAGCCGTGTAAAGCCGCGCCGCGCCGAGTCAGGCAAAGTAAGTCCTAGTGCGAAAGTGCCAAATATCCGAGAAGGTCCTCGCTGCAGCACCGCGGAAGGGGGCGGGGCGTCGGACATCACAGGGGCGGGGCGTAGGACATCACAGGGGATGGATGGATTGTTTTTTAAATGTTTTTTAAATGTTAAAACATTTTAAAAACTTTGTGGAAAGTGTGTGGGGAGCTTTTGGGCGGAAAAGTTGCAACTGAACCTAGTACCCCTCGCTGCAGCACCGCGGAAGGGGGCGGGGCGTCGGACATCACAGGGGCGGGGAGTAGGACATCACAGGGGCGGGGCGTGATATCAAAATGACACAGCACCATCTGGTGACCATTTCCAAGAAATACAAATGCAAATTTATATTCAAAGTCATCATTATACAGATGAATCTCAGAAAATAAGAATACCGTGCAAAAGTTAATTTGTTTCAGTAATTAAACTCAAAAGGTGACACTAATATATATATACTCATAATATGCAAAGATAGATATTATATAAGATTATAAAACATACTTGTAATATAATTATTATGTTTAATATTACATAATTATAATAAAAATATATAGATTGTCATTGGGTATTGAGTGTGATGAGTAGGCTAGCACTAAAAATCATTGGTAGTAATGATTCCATATATACAAATTACATTTTTTCAACAAACAAAAGAGGGACAAGGACAACAAAAGCAGGTGTTTTGTGTTAATGTGTTTATTCATTCAGCGAGTCAGCAGTGAGGAGACGCTGCCCAGAGAGTTGGAAAACTCAAGAGATGACTCCATTTATATGGAAGCATATGAGGGACTATATTCAAATTAAAATGCATTTGCGGAAATGCTTTTTCATTTTAAGAATGTGCCCGCATTATTTGAGTCAAAAATGAAATTGATAATATATAATCCGATTTGCATTTTAATTTTCGTATTCAACACTGCTTATTCTTGTACTTAATTCAAATTAAAAAGAAAAAGACGTTTGAGATTTAATTTTCAAATCATGCCTCAGCAAATAGTTCACAATATTCAATTTTAAATCTAAAATTTGAAAATTAAAATGCATTTGCAGAAATGCTTTTTCATTTTAAGAATGTAGCTGCATTATTTGAGTCAAAACTAAAATTGATAATATATAATCCGAATTGCATTTTAATTTTCGTATTCAACACTGCTTATTCTTGTACTTAATTCAAATTAAAAAGAAAAAGACGTTTGAGATTTAATTTTCAAATCATGCCTCAGCAAATAGTTCACAATATTCAGTTTTAAATCTAAAATTTGAAAATTAAAATGCATTTGCAGAAATGCTTTTTCATTTTAAGAATGTAGCTGCATTATTTGAGTCAAAAATAAAATTGATAATATATAATCCGAATTGCATTTTAATTTTATTCTTTACGCTGCACATTTTATGTCATAATCAAAAAGAAAACAAAGAAGACATTGCTTTTTCTTTTTCATGCTCTGCCCGCAAAAAAGTGTACAATATTCAAAATGAATTCGCAATCCCAGCGGCGCAGGAGAGTGACGTCACGGCTTCTCCTGTTCTCCAGCTGCAGCCCAGAAACCCTGGAAAATGCTCACGTTTTTTAAGGTGACATCGTATTTTGCCGATTTCCCAAAGTCTGTTAGAAAAGGTCTGATTTCCTACAACTCTAACAGAGTTCTAGATGTCAACATGAGACACAGACAGCAGCGTTTCTCTACACGGAGCGTTGGTGCCGGGCTGACTCCTCCTATTCAGACACGTGTGTTTGTTTACAACCTATGGAGCACGAAATGCAAAGAGGAGCAACGTCGACCGACAAGGTACAGTAATATTACCGGATTTTGCCACAAAAATGACTTTACTAGCATTTTTGCTTGTTTTTAGCATAATGTTTGCATGTTGAGCATGTTATTTATTTATTCCAGCTTTGTACATAGACGAGTTGCATCAAGTCCAGGCAAGGGACACGCAGAAATTATACCCCTGTCGTTGTCCAGCGTGACAGTCTGACCGTCAACGGTATTTTTTCATACAGTAAAGTTGTCACTTCTCAAAAGTACACTTCATTGCATGGTCAGATGTGATTATTATTGTTTTCTGAATTTGGAGAGCAGAGTTTGGCATACAGGCATACCACTGACTGAGGAGCCAGAAAATGTTTTAGAGTCCAGGTAAATTTTTATGGCTAAATATTTACTCTAATCTAAATTGTATGTTTTGGTCCTGGTTATAGCATGCATTTCCTGAAAATGACTGCTGAGGAGCAGCATGAGTCTCCAGATGAGGAGGAGATCAATTATTTGAGAAAAACAATGTAAGTGAATGTTTGTGAGTCTTTTTGTCTTGTTTTGTTTTACTCGTGTGTAATTGGCAAAGTATTCAAGGCACTTGCAATGTCAATGTCAATGTCAATGTCAATTTTATTTATAAAGCACATTTAAAAACGACCGAGGTCGACCAAAGTGCTGTACAGCATACAAGAAAATAAAACAATACCAAAAGAAAAACACAGTACACAGTGTAGAAACAATAAAATCACTAACAGACTAAAATGATCAATAAAATAGTAATAAAAAACATAACAGTACACATACAGTGCACAATCACTTCACACAGATGTGGGGAACTAAGTTGTCACACACTAAAAGCCAAAGAAAATAAATAAGTTTTCAAAGAAGACTTAAAAACCACTAGGGTCTGGGCAGATCTAACATTTAGTGGCAAACTATTCCACAGCTTAGGGCCGGCCACCGCAAAAGCTCGGTCACCTCTAGTTTTGAGCCTAGATTTCAGGTACGCTTCATTTTGTGGTTGATTCAAAATTAAATGTACCTGCGAATGCCTTGAATTGTTTGCCAGAAACACACTGAAGAAGGGGGATACGAAAACGTGTGACGATAAATATATATATATATATATATATATATATATATATATTTATTTTTTTTTATTTTTTATTTTTTTATTGTATTTTTATATTTTCAGCCACAAAAAGAGGGGTATACCTTAAATACATAGAACACAAACCCCCACAACTCAATTTCCAAAAAAAAAAAGTCAAAGTCCATACATACCAAACATATTTCATAGTGCTATAATCATGCCAAATATACTAACCAAAAATTCTACTCAATGCACTAATTGAGAATACCAGATAGTACTACCCTATCTGTTCTATCAATGACTCTGAAATAATAATTAAATAGTTAAATAATATTCCTACCTACTTCTTGATGAAGGGGACTTATAAAAAAAAAAAAAAAAAAAAAAAAAAAAAGTAGGAAACACTTAATGTCATTACTTTCTTATCCTAAGTTGGGGCTGGTCCGTTAAAGAACCAAAATGATATCCAAATATATACCCTCAAAACACAACGAAAACAAAACCAAAAAAACCTAACAAAACAAAACAGACATAAACGGTGGGAAAACCCCACTTAAAACAAACACGACAACAAAACAATACAAACCATTACACTCAGGTCTTATCATTGTCGTTATGCCTTACAATTACCTACGGATTTCTTAAAATCAAATTCTGTATGAGATTGCCATATTTTTAAAAAATCTGAGGATCTGCCTTTACTCTTGTAGTAAATATCATCAAGTGTAAGGAGCGTGAGAGTTCGTTCCACCAATGGGCTAATACTGGGGGTTTAGTTTCTTTCCAATTTAAGGTTATACATTTCCTGGCTGCCAACATAGCAAGATAAATATATTTTTACACTTGGAATTGCTGTTCCTTTTATCCTTTTGAGCTATACTTTATTAGGAATTCAGCACACAGTTGAGTGCATTGTCTCCTATTTATTTTACTGGTATGTAATTCCATTCTTATGTGTTTATGTATGCTCACGTGCAGCATTGACATCGATGATCCTGGTCAGAGGTTCAGGAAAAGGAGACGGCTCTGATGAGGAATATATTCCTCACCTTTGTTTATGGTATGCTTTACTTATTGGTTGTATATCAAGTATTTAGAAAATGTATAAAAGTACATATGTATTATGATATATACATATCATATACATATACTGTAATACGTATAGTACAGATTTTATTTGAAATGATAAAATACTATTAACACTATATGATATAAAAGTGAGTAATGTGACAGTAACAGAGCTGTTGTTTTTTTCTCAACTAACAGGACAACTTCAGACTTCGAGAACTTCCAAAATCACATCCTGATGTATGCAGGAAAGCATTTTGGCTTTAGCCCACCTGTATACACAGCTCAGACGTTGCTTGTAACACTTGGTTACAACCACCGCCTCCCTGCACGAAACCGTGATGGGACACAAGATGTAAGTTGTTGGGGTTTTTTATATCATAGTTGTCTGACACCCGAATAGATTCTTAGCACTGTTACCATATCTCGTTGTGAAATTGTTTTAAATTATGTTGTTGTTTTTTCCCAAGTTACCGATGGTTCTACAATAAAAACATGAAGAGCGGGAGTGTGTATACCCTGAAAGAGAAAAAGGACTATGGCTACTGTACATCCCTGAACTACAGAAGCCCACTCTTTCAAAGAGGCTTCAGAATGGAAAGGGCCTTCCCAGGAGACAGAGTCTGAGGCCTGGAGATCCAAGGCCCCTGGGTCTGCTGCCACATCACAACCACAACCACACATGGACTGGTAAAAACTAAGGTGTCACGTGGAGATGCAGGTCCTCGTGATGACAGCTAAAACTTTGATTGCCTGTTGTTATATCTGTCTCAATACTCGGGAGCAAAGCTCCAGGATTTCAGGACAGAGTAAAATAATTCACTGACATAATTTCTTGTTCATGTCTTGTCACAATCCCTAAATAAATGTAGCTGTAATTGCAAATAATCTGATTATCATAACCTATTTTCTCATAACTTCTCACTTGAATCAAAATCTCTGGGAGATTCTCTGCATTTGGTGTTTTTCACAATGAATATAATTCGGAATCGGAAAGATATATATATATTTTTTATTCTGTAAACAAGGACAGAACTCAACATTTCTGACTTGTACATAATAAAATGTATAAAAATAAAAACTATTTACATTGAAAGTGTAACCCAGCTAAACACTGTTATTCACACCAGCCAGTGCAAAAAAAAAACGGTGTACTGGTTGTTTGGAAGATTACAGATAGGTTTCCTGACCCAAACTACACAGCTTGGGATGACGACCTGATTTCCTTCCGCATGCCGCAACTCTCAGCTCCACTCCAGGCTTCTGGTGGTCATCGTGGCGAAGATGTTGTTCCAGGCAGCCCGGGCCGGCCACAAAACCCCATCTTCTAATATAAAATACTGCATGTGTGCCATATGATTACTTATGCAGAGCTTCTCCAGGTCTGTGGGCATGTCCCTGCAGTTTGTGCAGCTGGGGTTCATCTGGACCACCTGGACTTGGACGCTCAAGTAACGCCATCACATCAAACACCAGGCCTGGCAGCCTGGTCACGACCTGCCCCAGAAAGGTTTTCATCTGTGGTGGAGTCAGGGCTGTGAGGTAATCCTACAACATAAAGCATTTATTTGATATTTTATGTTATTGTACGAGATTGCATTACGAGATTTCCTGGATGACATGAGTTATCTAACCCAGCTAACAAATAAATAAATGTTACGCCAGAGAGTTGCCTTTGTAATTGTCTTTCCACAGCCAAACCTTATTTTTTGACCCTTAGAAACACGTCTACCTGCAAGTAATAAATTACCCTCTCGATTGTAAATGCAGTGATGTAAGTTAGATGTGATCTGCACACATCAAGCCAACATTTCTTTATAAAATAACATGCTCAACATGCAAACATTATGCTAAAAACAAGCGAAAATGCTAGTAAAGTCATTTTTGTGGCAAAATCCGGTAATATTACTGTACCTTGTCGGTCGACGTTGCTCCTCTTTGCATTTCGTGCTCCATAGGTTGTAAACAAACACACGTGTCTGAATAGGAGGAGTCAGCCCGGCACCAACGCTCCGTGTAGAGAAACGCTGCTGTCTGTGTCTCATGTTGACATCTAGAACTCTGTTAGAGTTGTAGGAAATCAGACCTTTTCTAACAGACTTTGGGAAATCGGCAAAATACGATGTCACCTTAAAAAACGTGAGCATTTTCCAGGGTTTCTGGGCTGCAGCTGGAGAACAGGAGAAGCCGTGACGTCACTCTCCTGCGCCGCTGGGATTGCGAATTCATTTTGAATATTGTACACTTTTTTGCGGGCAGAGCATGAAAAAGAAAAAGCAATGTCTTCTTTGTTTTCTTTTTGATTATGACATAAAATGTGCAGCGTAAAGAATAAAATTAAAATGCAATTCGGATTATATATTATCAATTTTATTTTTGACTCAAATAATGCAGCTACATTCTTAAAATGAAAAAGCATTTCTGCAAATGCATTTTAATTTTCAAATTTTAGATTTAAAATTGAATATTGTGAACTATTTGCTGAGGCATGATTTGAAAATTAAATCTCAAACGTCTTTTTCTTTTTAATTTGAATTAAGTACAAGAATGAGCAGTGTTGAATACGAAAATTAAAATGCAATTCGGATTATATATTATCAATTTTAGTTTTGACTCAAATAATGCAGCTACATTCTTAAAATGAAAAAGCATTTCTGCAAATGCATTTTAATTTTCAAATTTTAGATTTAAAATTGAATATTGTGAACTATTTGCTGAGGCATGATTTGAAAATTAAATCTCAAACGTCTTTTTCTTTTTAATTTGAATTAAGTACAAGAATAAGCAGTGTTGAATACGAAAATTAAAATGCAAATCGGATTATATATTATCAATTTCATTTTTGACTCAAATAATGCGGGCACATTCTTAAAATGAAAAAGCATTTCCGCAAATGCATTTTAATTTGAATATAGTCCCTCATATGCTTCCATACATTTATACCAGTGGCTCACAGTGAATTCAGTAGCAGGACTTCAGTTCAGTTGCAACTTTTCCGCCCAAAAGCTCCCCACACACTTTCCACAGAGTTTTTAAAATGTTTTAACATTTAAAAAACATTTAAAAAACAATCCATCCATCCCCTGTGATGTCCGACGCCCCGCCCCTGTGATGTCCGACGCCCCGCCCCTGTGATGTCCGACGCCCCGCCCCTGTGATGTCCGACGCCCCGCCCCCTTCCGCGGTGCTGCAGCGAGGGGTACTAGAAATATCCGACAATCGGGTCCAAAGGAGGAGCAGTCTTATAGACACAGACCCCCCCACGCAGGGCACCAACTGTTGGTGCCGGTTCCGTCCGGATACGGATACGGGTACGGGAGCAGCAAAACCCACACAAACAGACTGAGACACAGTTTCTTCCCCCAGAACTGTAAAATCCATCACTCCATACCCCTAAACATCTACCCCCCCACCCATAGACTGATCTGTATGGAAGAGTATTAGGGCCATGCAGGAGGGGAAGATTTTTTTTTATTGTGCACTTCGAGAAAAAAGTCGAAATGTCGAGAAAAAAGTCGAAATGTCGAGATTAATGTTGAAATACAATTTCGAGACAAAGTCAAAATGTCAAGAATAATGTTGAAATTTTGTGAATAAAGTCAAAATTTCACCTTTTTTCTCAACATTTCGACTTTTTTCGTGAGCGCATAATGAAAAAAAATCTTCCTCTTCTAAAATATTATTTTTATTTTTCTCCTGCCTGGCCCTAATACCTTCCGTATATCTGAACTTTATTTACTTTGACTATTTTTATTCTATTTTTGTATTCATTTAGATATGTTATACTTGTGCCTGTGTCTTTTTGTGCATCCTGAACAAAATGTCATTATGCATCGTGACAATACAAATGATTGATTGGTTCTTGAATCTTTTACCTGCACATTGTTTTGAGCTGTTCCAACCTACTTCCGTTCATGGAAATCAAATACAGAGACTACATTAGATGTACAAAAACTCTGTTAAAAAGACAGTCCAGCCCTGGAGCAGTGTTTTTGGGACATATTTATAAAGCATTAACTTGCACAAGAATGATGAGACTAAAATATCCCAGAGAGAATCCTTAGAAAAGCTTGTAATCGGACGCGAACAAAATCATCTGTAAAACACGAGGAGGCAGTGCAATATCACGCAATATCATTTATACCTTCTACAGGTTCAAAGTCTCAAGCATTCATTTATATTCAACATTTATATTCTGTATTCAACATTTACACCACAGCTGAATAGACAGAATTAAGAGCCTTAAAAAGGGCTTTAATTTGAATCCAGCAAATATTCATTACATACCTGAGTCTTAAATGTTTCAGCAAACAGCTGCATCCACAATTTTTCCCCATTTAGCTGTTTTCATTTTAATTAGGAACTAAATTTGGTGTAAAATCTTAAATAATCAAAATTTGAAAATATTGAGGAAGCTGCACATCAACCTTTCAGCAAAAAATATGTATTTATTTCTGTAAAAATTTATTAAACTGAAATTTCTACTTTAAGTTTGACCTTGAATCGCAGCATAAAGTCAGATGTTCTACTCGTTTTAATGAGGAGAGTTTTGAGAAGCCATCCCTGCACCATCTTTGAGAAATATTCCTTTTTTTAAATCTACAGCCAAAATCCCTGAATGAAATGAGAGAGACATGGCAGAAAAGGAGGACAAATTCTGATCCATTACCCTGTTGTGTGTAGCAAACCACCATGAGCTCCTGGCTGACGTCTCCGCTGCGGTGTACTGGGATGAATAGCTCCCCAGCATCCTCCTCTACTGAATACATCTGTTCAGGGAAGAACACACTGGACTCTGTGTGGACGAGCAAAGAAAAAGAGAGAGCAGATGGAGAAGAAAGCAGAAAAAAGTTAAGGGCAATGATACGTATAACAATTTGCAATAATCCAAAGAACATTAGGCTACAAAGGACTGGTGCATTTGTCCTGGCTCTGCATTAGTAGGTAAGCAGCTCATAGCTCTTTGCTCTTTATTTTTATTTTGTATCTGCAAGAAGAGAAATTCATACTCCAAAACTAGTTCTCCAACATTTTGTTTTTCTGTTTTGATGCAACCGGATGGGTTCTTCCATACAGGACTGTCTCAGAAAATTAGAATATTGTGATAAAGTCCCTTATTTTCTCTAATGCAATTAAAAAAACTAAAATGTCATACATTCTGTATTCATTACAAATCAACTGGAATATTGCAAGCCTTTTATTATTTTAATATGGCTGATTATGGCTTACAGTTCAAGATTAAGATTCCCAGAATATTCTAATTTTTTTAGATAGGATATTTGAGTTTTCTTAAGCTGTAAGCCATGATCAGCAAATTTTAAAATAATAAAAGGCTTGCAATATTTCAGTTGATTTGTAATGAATACAGAATGTATGACATTTTTGCATTACAGAAAATAAAGGACTTTATCACAATATTCTAATTTTCTGAGACAGTCCTGTCAGTTTTCTCTTTCATATCGTTCTACAGACGATTCCCTCTTGAGGCCGCTGAGTTCATCACACGGCGTATATCACTGGGGAGTTTGGCTCATCAACTCCCACATACACAGCAGGGTCAACCACCTACTTATTTTCCTACCCCACACCTCTGTGTCTCCTGACTGGAGTTTGTGATTGAGTGAGAGCCTCAGAGTCAGTGAAAGCATCATCTATCAAAGCACAAAAAACTTGCAATTATTGTGTAAACAGAAAAGTTGAAGCGACTTTCCAGAGATGCACTGGGGATGATAAAAGTACTAAGAGACTGGATGAGGCTTCACTTTGATCGAGTTCTTTTTGGGGTTTGTCCCCACCCACCGTGAGACACTGACTACGTTTACATGCAGTCAAAATTCGGGTTAAGGTCAATATTCCGGTTACTGAAACATTGGGAATAATCTTTTTCCATGCGTGAGGAAACAGGGTTATCCCGGTATACATGGTAATTAATCATTTGGGATATCTGGATCAAACCAGCGATGCACGGAGAACGTGATGACGCAATTCCCGTCATTTCCGCTTCTTCTTCCTGTATCCAAATCCAAAACATCAACAATAACGGCAGATAATCGGACCCACTGGTACCGTTTTGTTTCTCGGCCCTGTAGTTCACCTTTTTCAGCGTTTTCCAGCGGAGCTTGATCTGGTCTAGCGTTCATACAAATCCTGCTTCGCGCAACTTTTCGCTCACCTTCTTGTAAATCTTCTATCCCGGTACTTTCTACCGTCTACAAATGCAGAAATGTTCATATCCTTCATTACATTTATGAAGTGATTAGTCTCCTCCTGGTCTTGGTTTCTCCGTGTTTATAAGAACTTCCTGGAGTCACAAGACCAAGATTCTTTGCGAAAAGAACATGCACAGAAAACAAATTCCTGTTCCTTTTGATGGGGATATTCCGTTTGGCGTTTACATGACCAAATATTCGGGTTAGAAAAGGAGTAACCCAGGGCTCATATGGAATATGAGCAAATTCCAGTTATTCAAAGGGGTTATTGGTGTTTACATGGCCGTGCAAAACCGGGTTATTGCTAATATTCCGGTTAGAAAAGAGTTCCACTGCATGGAAACGTAGTCAATAAAAGAGTGAATGATAAGTAAAAACATTTGCTGTAATTTGGTGACGTAAACTTAAAGGAGCTTGAGGCAGGATTTATGAAAAAAATTAGTATACGTTTTAAGTTTTCTAGTAATAATGTCAGATGAAGCGTTCCAAACCAAAACGAATGAGCCCTCTAGTGTATCTCTCCGTTGCCTTGAACAGGCTGTGTGCTGCAAAATGTGCTGCAATTCGGGCCCGAATTTCCCGCGCTGTCCTGCGGATGTGACGTCACATGACGCTGCATGTGCGTTCTCCCCGTTCTCCCGTGCCGGCTTCACTGTTGGCTGCAGTACCCCCGACGGCCGTCGTGGTGAAGGGTGGCGCTAGAGAGTCTCATTTCTTAAAAGGAGCCTCAAGCTCCTTTAATTAACTGCATCTGTGTAAAAAAGTTTGGGGAAAGGGGGCACCATGGTGCAGCTGGTAGTGCAGCCGTCTCACATCAAGAAGGTCCTGGGTTCGATTCCCGCCGGGGACGCTGTGGGCGCTGAAGTGCGTGTTAGTTCCCCCATGACTTCAGCACCCACACCCTGGGTGGGGTTGGAGAAAGGATCTTTCTGTGTGGAGTTTGCATGTTCTCTCCTCGCTTGCGTGGGTAGCAATGTGAGCTACCCTCACAAAAACATGCACACAGTCCCCTCTTACATGCCCCCTCTGGCCAACTGGGGCCTCAGCGGGGGTGGGGAGGATCTGGCCGGAATAACATGCTCCTTCCACGCGCTACGACGGCACAACCACGCCACCCGAGAGACCAGACCGCCAGCAAGCCCCGCCCCCTCCCTACCTGCGAGCCCCCATGACCATGGGAGGAGGCAGCCAGGAAACCCACGGCGACGGACCAGGACCCAGCCGAGCATCAGCCACCCGTCAAAGGCCGATCACAGAGCCAAGAGGTCCACGCCCTCCAGGTCCACAACCCCCACCCGACAAGAGGCAAACCCACCCAGAGAGCGTGATCCTTCCACGCGCTTCGTGATTGTGCCCAAGAAACCCCACCCTGTCTGGTGAAAAGATGCAGCCTGCTCACTCCTCAGGTTAAGGAGGAGACCTGAGCTCAGTGCAGTGCCCTCCGGGGGTTGGTAGAGGATGGAAATGCCCGGGACTGACTTAGGTAGGAGCACTGTGTGATGAAATGGGAAAAAATCAGGGATAAAAAAAAAAAAAAAAAGTTTGGGGAAAAAATCCACATTTATATTTGATACAATACACAACATTCATATAAAGATAAACACCTGAGGATACTTTTTGAGAAGAAGCCATCCATCCACATAGGACAATCTAACTCACAGCAGGGGGTCAAGCAGTTCTCCTCTCTTGCGATAACACAGGATAAATCGTTTTCCCTCCTCTCAATCCTCTCCCCTCTCCACCATTTCTCCTTTCCATCACAGCCCGCAATCTGTGGTTCCCGTGGGTGTGGGGGTGAGCGTTTACGGGGTCGCAGCTCACAGCGGGGGATGGGAGCCCCCTGCTTACCTATTCCCCCCACACAGGCCGCGCTACGCCCTGATCCTCAAATCTCGCTCCCGTATATTCTGCACACCTCGCCTCACCTCGCAGTCCCCTCACATCTCATCCCGCCGTCTCCTCCTCCGCTGCCTCCAAATCCACCCAAGACTCTTAAAAGCAAAGTTTTCATTCAAGTGGGTCAAGTTCAGCTCCTTGAGGAAAACACAGTAATTTAAAAACATTCGATGGGAATGGGGGAAAAAGGCATACGCTCTCACAGCTGGTGCAGAAATAGTGGATAGAGTAGCTTCTATTCTTGTTTTTGCGTTCCCAGAAAGACAAAACACAATAAGGAGTCTGTTTGGCTTTTATTCCTCTGCATAGCACTTTTCCATTATTGATAATTTCATGAATATTCTATATGTGTAGGATTTTTGTTGTTGTTGTTGTTGTTATTGCTACTGTTTCTGTTGTGATAGTGGCACATTTTCCTGCTTACCTTGCAAGGATGGTTATGCCAAAAATGTAAGCGCATATAAAAGAAAAAATCCAGGCCAGAGACGAGCAGCTGATGATAATGAAGCACAGCCCATTGGCCACGGTTACATGATATGATAATTCAGAATTAAACTATTTTCCTTCGAGTTTACATGGAAATAGTAATTCTGAATTGAGGTTTACATGGAAAACACGTTTGATTGGCTTTATCCAATTCCTCTACAGGTCTGGGGGTTGGGAAGGTTCTGATTGGATAGGGGGCGGACCGGAAGTTACGTCTACCGGAAGAAAAACAAACTTAGCCGCTACAACTTTGAAAAGCTCACAATTTTTACGTCTCCTGCCATCTGTTCTTTTAATTATTTCCAGGTCCTCCAAGCTATTTATTAAATAAATGGTCTCTGCTCTTGACCAGCGTTTACTGCTGCTGCATCTTGAAACTTTGTTTGGAAAACCAGCCCAGCGCGGAATATAAGCGTCATGGAGACAGACGGGAGAGGGAACGAGCAGAAAGAAAGACCAGAATTAATTTAAAGAGGAATGAGTGAATACATGATCGCGGAATTATTCTACCGTATTTTCTGGACTATAAGCCGCTACTTTTTTCATAGGTTTTCAACCATGCGGCTTATACAAAGGTGCGGATTTTTCTTCCACTGCTCGGGGCGCTCTAACCGGAATTAGAATCAAAACTAAGACAAAATAAATGCAAACAAGAATACACTACTTCTTCTTTAGCAGATAGAAGTAGGTAGAAGCAGATTTCAAACAGATAAATAAATACCGGTTATTTTCTCTTGGTTCTGTCCCGTTTTAATCAGCAAAGTTGCTGCCGTGTTAAAAGACACCGTTAGGAAAGGATCTATTTAGGTACAAACATGTACATCATTTACAGTTCAAAATACTTCTGTACATGTAGTAAATATCTAATCTAAAAACATAAATATCTGTGGCTTGCATATCTTTTTTTTTAAATAGAGTGGATGCGACTTGTATGCAGATGCGGCTTATAGTCCAGAAAATACGGTATTTGGATTTTAAAATCGGAATAAACCAGCCACTTACTTCGGAATTAAGTTTAATTCGGAATTGCCATTTTCATTCTGAATTAGGTGTTTACATGGTCATTTTTACTCATTTTAAATCGGATGTAGGTTTAATTCTGAATTAAAGACGAATTCAACTTCCCATGTAAACGCAGCCAATGTCACAATTTACAGCGAGAAAAACATCTCAAGATCAACCTAACCGAGACAAACGCGCGCAGCTATGACAGCATGCACATAGCAGTCATTCTGTATATTGATGCTGGGACCTTGGCAGCAGAGTAACAGCTCCACTGACGTACCGCTGCTCCAGAGAAAGCAAGGAAGATGTATCACCAACTGTGGCAATAAGATGCTTCTTGAAACACCGTCAGACAAGCAGACTTCATCTTTAGTCAGCCCTGTGCATAGATTACATCTGAAAGTCATAAAGTTTATGAGGAATAATGCCCTACTGCCATACAGGCAAATGTGCTCAAGGATTCACTGACTCTTTTTATTTCATCAAATTTGCAAGAATGATGTTAGAAACTCGACAATCTTACAACTAAAATGAACGTAAGACTATAGACAATAGCTCCAGGCTCCAGGCTCCAGATTTCTGACGCCGTCAGAAGAAACTCCCCTTAATTTTGGATTACTTTTAGTTAAAGTGCAACGAGTATTCTCTCCCCGTCTACAGCTGGTAGAAGCCCGGCTGATATGTTCTCCAGGGAGGGAATCTTCAGGCTTACCAGAAGACCACACAAAGCCTGTTTTCATCATTAGATACAGTGCAGCGAACGCTCCAGGCATAACTAAAGCTTCACCAGCCCATTAGAGTACAGAGTGGCACATCTCTGTCACATTAGAAATCCCCTGGAGATAACAGAAAACAAACCAGACCCTGCCCTCCACACACATCATAATTAACCCACAGGGGAGGAGAGATTGAGGCGGGAAAATGAGGCGGAGAGAGTCTGGGAGGGAGAGAACAAGCCGACAAAAGAGAAAGAGCGGCAATCGTAATTGTGCGTGCGTGCCATTGTGCATCTATAATTATGTGGAGGAGGTGCTGAAGTGGGATGTGGGTGATCCATACAAAAACCCGATGCAATAACTGCACAACAGCTAATCTGATCTTGAACGAACAGTGCAGCCAGTTTGTCGCTCTATTCAATATTACATTTATATTTCAATTTGCGGGAGGAAACACAGAAAACAGAACCAGGAAAACCACAGAAGAAAGTCAAGGAGTTGTGTGTGTGAATTGTTTTAATGGGTTTTCTTATAGGTAGTACTGGAAACACTACACCAATACACATCTCTGTATTGTCGTGCGTTGCTTCTGGTATCATGTCAAAATTGCATTTCAGCACTTTGACGGAGGGAAGATTTGAGAAGCGTCCCCATGTACAGAAGACAACGTTTATAATGAAGCTTCTTCTGTTTCATGCAATGTGATATGCAGACATGGAACGTGTATATTTTATTTTGTTTTGACGAGAATGCTTGAATGGGGGACAGAATGCGTCGTGGTGTGCAATGCAAACATTTACTATCTAGAATCAGTCTGTCTGGTGTCTGAATTGTGAATGTTTCTTCCAAACCCTTTGAAGTTTCAAACTACAGGAGAGATGTGGGAGTATATCTTGGACACGGACAGCTTCTCTGTGCTTGAAATGTGACAATTTTGCAACTTTGACTCTTTGCTACTTCCTGCAGCCCAGAATATATTTTACTCATTATCTATAGGAACCTATATCTAAAAAGATCTGGCCAGACCTCGAGCAGACACTCTGCTGATGTGTAGTACGTGTGTGAAATGGTAGCTGGGGATGTTTCCCACTGCTTCTTGATTTCACCTACAGTTCTTTCCCTTTTATTATCCTCACGCCAAACTGATCCAATACCGTACGCATTTTATACTTTTGTAATGTTTGCACTCAATAAAAAAACACGTCAAACGAAGTATTTACACCTACATTTATCACCTACAAGCATAGTAACCTACACTTATATTTTATTTTTTTGGGGGCTCTAGTGGCCACTTTATTCAAGTTGCAGACAGGAAGGGGGTAGAGAAAATGGGGATGACATGCAGCAAAGGTGCGCAGGCCGGGATTCAAACCTGCGACCGCTGCAGGAGGACTGTAGCCTCAGTATATGAGCCTGATGAGGCATTGTGACACCGTGGCTGACCTGAAACGTCAGCTTCCTAACCCCTGCAGGGCACAACTCCAGCTTTCTACCCCCTGCAGGGGGGTAGGAAGCTGGAACTTCACGTGACAATGGTGTTGAGTCCAGTTCGAAGCTGTGAGCCGTGCAGGGGGTAGAAAGCTGGAGTTGTGCCCTGTGACACCTTGGAACTAGCTTAAACAAAGACTTGAACCACGGGAATGCCATATGATGAAGTTCCTGACTGAGTGATATGTTAATACCAACTCATTTGGCCACAGACTTGAATAACGAGAACACGCTATGGGGTAATTTCTCACTGAATGATATTCATGCCGAATGCCCGAGGACGGCATTTGGCCACAGATCTGACTGTAGATACCCTTTAATTGCTTTTTGTCTTTCACCTTTGGCTTGTTTATTCCTGCCTTTTGTGCTTTGAACTTACTGTATAAAAATTCATGATTCCAACCACTCTGGGTCAGCAGACCAACCCAGCCATGCGCTGCGTTGGTCTGCTCACCGCCGGCTTACTGAATAAAACTCACTACACCACAGCGGACTTCTGAACTGGTTTTGATAATATTCTTCAACAAGCCGCTTGCTTAACCCACTGTACCACCAAGCGGCCCAGTTACCTACACTTATATCAACCTTCACTCATAGTAACCTACATACATGGCAGATTCATACGTAAGACATATTTGAGTTGTAAGAAAGCACCATAGGCAGAAGACACTGTTGTGTTTTGCTTTATTTCAGTCAGCATTCTCTTGCCGGTATGTCAGTACAGCAGGGTGTGTGGTGAATCCCCTGTCACTTCTGTCACTCTGGTGGAGGTAGTTATTGTTTCTCATTGCTTTCCCTCATGTTTTTCATAAAGCTTCGGTGAAGAGGATGTTTCACACCGGGAAAGAGGTCAAATCTCTTCTTTTGGAGGTTTCCATTGTTCCCCTGGCACCATAGGGTGAGGTGCTAGCCCACCCAACATGAATTACTGCACGAATCACACATGTAGATGATTCATGAATTTGCCAAAACCAATCATTGTACCCTCGTTGTACGTGCAAGTTCCCTGTTTGATTTCATGTGGCAGAAATCCTCCCCTCCAAAACCGGGAGTGATGGCTTTCTCCCGGAGAAAAGATGGCGTTGACATTTGGAGAATGAATAGAAAGTTAAAATGCTTCTGACCAGGAGCATCTCAGCGACCTGGACAACTGTCCATCATGACTCCTCTAAGCTGCTCAGGCTTTTATGCTTCACATATTTCCACCATCTAACACTAATATGCACTTTCCGTTGTTTTTTCCATTATTATTGTTGTTTTTAAATCCACATATTTTTTATAAGTAAATATTTTTGTGAGCACCTAACGTTTCTGATTGTGTGCTACATGCAGGATATGTAGTGTGTGTGTAGGGCCGGCCCAAGCCTCCATGGGGCCCTGAGCAAAATTGGATTTTAGGGCCCTCTATTTATGCCAATAAAACTGATTATTGATCATTCACACACCCACTATAAACTTATTTTATGTTCTTCCCTGTCAGTACAAATACACTTGTAAAACTAGATGTAAGAACGTTTTGTTGTAGTTAGATTGTAATCCACAGGGATTAAGACCATGGAAGCAGACGACAGATTAACAAATTTGCAGAAAAATCTTTCAATTAATATTTTGCAAAGTCAGCAACTGCCCCTACTGGCCACACAGAGAAGCAACAGGTCAAAGGTCAAAGAGCTGCACAGTTGCAGCAGAGATGTTTCCATCTTCCTACTGTCAGGCTGGCATGCTTTTACCCATCTATGATTTTTAATCTGAAATGGGAGCAAATTCAGCTACAAGAGGGTGGATTTACACTTAATATTTAAAGTGTCAATAGAGGGTATGCATTGAGTCACTTTCCCACTAGACCAGCCCCCTTACTCGCACTGAGTGGTAAAAATGGCTGCAACTAGTGGAGAAGACAGGATAACAGCTGATTATGGGCTTAAATTAAAGGCAGTTGGACTTGACAGTGACCCGTACAGTTACCCCAAGAACCAGTGGTCCATGGACTTTAATATTTGGCCATGAATCCAGTTTCCTGATATTTATATGTACTTAATTTCTACGCCGGGGAAATACACAAAGCAAAGCTTGAAGGCTTACAAAAGTCTTGACGCTTGGTCCGACTTCAAGGCAGGATTTGTTGTAGAAATTAAAGTGATGAGGACACGGAACTTTATGATTTGACCGTTTAACGTTAGCTACCCAAAAATCCAACATTACCTGATACAAAATGGGAACCTCATCCATCACCCAAGCCGAGGTCACCGAGGTGGTTCGTAAGCTCCTCGGTGGCCGGGCACCGGGGGTGGATGAGATTCGCCCTGAGTACCTCAAGTCTCTGGATGTCGTAGGGCTGTCTTGGCTGACACGCCTCTGCGACATTGCATGGAGGAAGGGGACAGTACCGCTGGGGTGGCAAACCGGGGTGGTGGTCCCTCTGTTTAAAAAGGGGGACCGGAGAGTGTGTTCCAACTACAGGGGGATCACACTTCTCAGCCTCCCGGGGAAAGTCTACGCCAGGGTACTGGAGAGGAGATTACGGCCGATAGTCGAACCTCGGATTCAGGAGGAACAATGTGGTTTTCGTCCCGGTCGTGGAACACTGGACCAGCTCTATACCCTCCGCAGGGTGCTCGAGGGTTCATGGGAATTTGCCCAACCAGTCTACATGTGTTTTGTGGATCTGGAGAAGGCATTTGACCGTGTCCCTCGTGCCATTCTGTGGGGGGTGCTGAGTGAGTATGGAGTCCGGGGCCCTCTACTAAGGGCTGTCCGGTCTCTGTATGATCGAAGCAGGAGTCTGGTTCTCATTGGCGGCAGTAAGTCAGACTTGTTCCCGGTGCATGTTGGACTCCGGCAGGGCTGCCCTTTGTCACCGGTCCTGTTCATAATTTTTATGGACAGGATTTCTAGGCGCAGCCAGGGGCCGGAGGGGATCCGGTTTGGGAACCTCAGGATTTCATCTCTGGGCATCCCTGCTGAGGCTGCTGCCCCCGCGACCCGGCAACGGATAAAGCGGGAGAAGATGAGTGAGTGAGTGAGTGAAAATGGGAACCGCAAATCCACGTTTCGGTGCCTGGAATCCAGTTGTTTCTGTGAATTGCAGCGATCCATTTGTCTCTTTTAAGCTTATTTTTCGGCAGTCTGTAAAACGATAACTACGATTTCTTGCTAAATCTATGAGTACAGTCGATCGCACAACAGCTCTTTCCCATTTTAAATGTTTTCCAGTTACTCAAACTGAAAGTTTACGCTGCCACTCAGTCTTTCTGACACTCAGTCTTTCTGACAATCAGTCTTTCTGCCACTCAGTCTTTCTGACACTCAGTCTTTCTGACACTCAGTGGGCGTAACCCGCATCATGTGCATTCCCTCTATATGCCAGCAGTAGTCTACTCTAGTCTGTTAACATTGTTTATGTTTATGTAATAATATTAATGATTGTGTTTTTGTACAATAACATACCTTTGATAATGTATGAATCATCACTCACACATAAAAAAATAATTACATTATTTATTTAATTTTTTTTAACTCTTGGGCGCCCCCTCGTGGTCACGGGGCCCTAAGCAGCCGCTTAGTTCGCTTATGCCTTGGGCCGGCTCTGTGTGTGTGTGTGTGTGTGTTTGCATAGCTATTTTTGTGAGGACCAAGGTGAGTTTTTAACCTTTGGACTGAGGACCATTTTACAAAGTGAGGACATTTAGGCCGGTCCTCACTTTATTTTCACTGTGTGTGTGTCTGTGTGTGTGTGTAGAAGGCTGACCATCACTGGGATCCATGATCTCCACCGTCGCTGTGACGGGGAACTCCAGCACCGCCATCACCGGCTCCGACAGCAGAATCTGGAAGGTCTCCGCCTGCTCGTACTTCCCGTCAGTCAGGATCCGAACGCGCCACGTGGCCCTCGTCTGTCCGGGGTTGAACTGGACCTGCTTCTGCGACGTCCCTTTGAAGTCCTCATCCTTCCTGGCACTGCCGTCCTCGGTGCCGATGCCTGAGGGGTGGAGAGAGTGATGGAAATAAAAGAAACAGAAAAGACAGGGAAGGTCAGCCAAACGAGTTAAACAAAAAAAAAAGATAAGAAGGAAGTTCAGCCAAAGCGCAGACAAAGGCCATGAGGGGGTGACAGACTGAAGAAAGAAACAGATGAAAAACAGATTAGATATTCGCACCCTTTAACATTTTTCAGAGTGGTGAGAAAAGAAGTGTTGCGTCTCTCTTTTTTCCTCGCTGATCACTTACAGAGCCTCAGGAATGTGTGAAATGAATTTGAGACTGAAACTCTCAAATAAACACATTCTGCCTTTACTGAGACGGATTAACTATGAAACATCTTTCTCAAAGGTTAGACAGACATGCATGAGTTTGTACGTCACCCTTTCCTCTTCAAACGCTCCTTATTTCATTTATAAAAGGTCTTTCATGTGATCCATCTAACAATCATGATTACTGATGCATCCTCTTCAAAGGTGGAACTTCACTAGTAGCATCATGTTTCAAACACAAATCAAGGGACTCAGGAGGCACACAAAGAAAAATATTCCATTACATTTGGAAATGTGCTGTTCATATTCCTTTGTCTACTTCCATAGTGCCAGGGAAGAAGCGCCCAGCCAAGCAGATGCTTGTGCCCGTAAAAAAAAAAAGGATTTGTTTTCGGTTTTTCAAAACACTCAGATGTCTGCACAAACAGAGAAAAAAGGCCATAAATATATGCAGATGGGTTTGGCTACACACAATCATAAAGACACACATAGCAAGCCTTGTGTGCAAAATATGAGGGGAAAAACAACATAAAGGCTGGAATATGGACATTACAAACCATTATTCATGTGTCTGCACCTGCAAGGATCTTAAGTTAGAATAGTTATATGAAAAACCTACTTTGATTAGAGAAGTTTGAGGCTGAGCTTGGCACTTATTTGTCCATTTTGCAGCGAGTACACAGTCTGGCTTCAGTGTTGTGGATGTTTCAACAATAACAAAAGACAGAAGAGTGCAAAAAAAAAAACATTCCATAGCACTTCACTATTTTCTTTTTAAACCAGCACTGTGTAATTTCTGCTGTTAGGGAATTCAATCCAAATATAACAAAAGAGGAAATCTAATCACGGGAGTTGTTAATTCACCACCACTGTTGATGAAAATCAATCACATGTGACTCAGGCAGAAATCACGTTGACCGGCCAGCCATAACCAATCACTTTGCAAAAATAAATAAATAAATCTCTCTCATGAAATAGGTCTGCTACATTTTGATTAGTACAGAATAAACCAAACACAAGAGCCTCTATTTAAAGCAACCAAGGTGGCAGTAGAAAAGGACTTTGGATCTTACTGCAGAAACCAACAACCGTGACTCACTGGCAGTGGCGGAGCGTGGGTCTCAGTACAGAGGGGGCGGAGCATTCTCGATTGGCCCATGCACACACACACACACACACACACACACACACACACACACACACACACACACACACACACACACACACACACACACACACACACACACACACACACACACATCGGCCTGACAGCTGTCAATCACATGGCTCTGAAAACTCAGAAAATCACGGACTGACTCAGTTCCATCTTTGATACAGCTTAAATACAAAAAAAACAACATAACTGGTCTAAAATTAAACATCTATTTAGATAGATATAGACACAGCCGTCTATAACATAATTTCTGAGCTCTATAACAGAGAATAGACTCGGCGGTCTAGTTGACAACAACACAATTTGCCGAGTCGGCAAATTGGCTGTAACTGTTAAGGCTGATTTATGGTTCCGCGTTACACCAACGCAGAGCCTACGGCGTAGGGTACGCGGCGATGCGCACGTATGTTGCACGTCGCCGCGCACCCTACGCCGTAGGCTTCGCCGTACCCTAGGGCATAGGCTCTGCATCGATTTAACGGGGAACCATAAATCAGGCCTTACAGCCAATCAGCGTTGGCTCACAGCCCTGATGCCTTCAGGACAGTTGTAAAGTAAGAATTAGCCTACACTGGCCGCACAATGCACATTTTATCGTAATTATAGCCTACAATTTACGATTATATATGAACGTATCACACAAAACAGGGCCCTATCATTGGGCCCTATGAGCTTGTGGGCTCCGGGGCGCCCGCCCCCTCGCCCCCCCTCTGGCTCGGCTACAGCTCACTGGCGTTCCTCACCTGCTGCAAGCCATTCTGGATGTTGTTGTCTGCTTGTCGCTCTGCCTATGTCAAATGTTTTGTTGCACTTACTGGTCACATCCTATCAAATGGTGTCTAGAAGCAGTTTCCTTTGGTACTGCTCTTTGGAATTTAAAGCGGAATCCAGAGGAATCAGATTGTCAGGATTTGACATTTCCCTGTTTGGTTTTGTACGCCCATGTCCCTGAGTTTCAGTTCTGTCTCGACCCTCCTGTTTCCCATCTGCCCTGATTGTCTGCACCTGTGTCTCGTTATCCTTTGTGTATATCTAGTCTTGTCTTTCCCCTGCTCCTCGCTGGTCCGTACTGTTTGCGCCCTCTATGTTCTCCTCGTCAGGTTTTCACAGTTTTTCGGATTTATGTTCATGTTCTGTTTTGTATCCTGCTCAGCAGCGCTTTTGGTTTTGTTTTTGCAAATAAATCTAAGTTTTTGGAACTCCTGCCTCCTGCTCTCCTGCGTTTGGGTCCTCATCTAACCATTCCTGACACAGATTCAATCTTTGTACCAGAGGTGAAAGAATTAAAGTTGGCTTATCAGGCTGGGAAGCATACTGTATCCATGGAAGAGGTCAAACATGTTAAACTTGCTATTAGAAGTCTGTAAAATGATTCACACTGACAGGTACAGCTACAGCTACATGTAATACCTGCAAAAATGACTCATAGTAAACATTTAGTATTGAACATCCTTCTCCTCAATGCTCAATATCTTGGCTATGCAGTGGAAGAGGGAGGGGCATCTTTACAGCAAAATATGAAAACAACACAACCAATAGTAGATAGCTAAGTAACATCAATTACTGTAATTCTCTTCAAGACAGCTGTTTTGCAAAATCATATAAAATTGATGAAGAAAAAGATATATAACTAAGGTAATGGATAAATAACAATGTATTCTACATTTCGGACACATGGTAATACTTTATATGATGCACTTTGATTCCAGACTTGTACTTTGAATGAACTCACTGTCTGAGGAAATGCATCTTCATCTGTTTGTTGTTTAACTTTATCTAAATCTGAATCAGGAAGGAACCACTGATCACCTGACCATTGTAATTTCTTTCTTGACTGTTTACAGACTTGATGACATTTGGCATCACACCACACCTATATATTATTATACATTTACTTACACAATCTTTGTCTATAAATCACACCTACACATGGGAGCAAACCATCAATGTGTGATTGTATGCTGATCCGTTGCAAGGTTTTCATTAAATGACATAAAGACCATTTGGTTATTTTGTCAGTCTTTATTTTCAGATTTCCACCACCACTAGCAAAATGAAAGTTAGGACTTTCTACATTGTTGTAAGTATTTGTGATTCTCCACAAATAATTAAAGTATAAAAAACTAGTCTATTCATATTAAGATATGAACTTCATTTCTTAAAGCAAGGAATGCTTGAAATAAAACACCGGCACCCGACTTCCAGTATTTCTGTGGCGTTTCTCAACAGGAAGAGTGCAATACCGTATGCAGCTATAGCTCAGTGGAACTGAAGTAATGTAACGTAAAAAAAACCTACTTCTCTGGGGGTCTGTTGAAAGCTTTGAAATAGAAGGTGTGACTAATGGAAGTTCACTTGTTACAAGCGCGAGTTTGCTTGTTCTGCTGCTGAGTGGTCCGTCTGACTTGACCTGGGTCAAATATCACAAATGTGATTTACAATATCCTTCTTGCACTGTCTTCAAATAAGAGCATTTTAAACTAAGATTGGTTGCATTTTAGGCCAAAAAAGAGCAATATGGAAGATTACAGTGAAAATGGCACTAATACCATGCATATGCAAGCCTACAACCAAATACTATTGTGCAACATCAATATTGCCTCACGCTGGTCCATATGACCCTATAGGAAGCACATCTGCCTATTGAGCTCAATTTTGATCATTTCTGAGGAAAGAAGAAAATGACCTTTATGCCAAGTTCTGCAAGGTGATTACAACTTCTAATCTGATAACTTTTTATTTGCAAAAGTACATGCGCTGATTAAGGTTTCCAGACAGAGGCGCAGGGTTTCCCTCGCTATGATATGTAGTGACAGGTTGTCTAATAATCACTGAATTTAGTGCCATTAAACATAGTTATGATCTCAAGTCTGATACTGACAACCGGAGGGAAAAAAACACTGTGCAGTTCCAGGTCTAACACTGATAAATGCATGTGTACCCTCAGACTCTCAGATCTGTCCAGTAAACACCTCACTAAAGCAATGATAACCTTATGGTAATCTTAAACATTCTGTTGGGATATATATCGATGTATGGCCTTCAGTCTATTTACAGTCTAATATCGATCTCAAGTGGTCTGATTGTAAGGGGAAGTCCCATCTGGTTGAAGGAGGGACTTTCTCAGGGGGGTCGCTCGCCGCGCAGCCTGGGGTGCCTTCTGGCGGTGCTGGACCCCCCGGGCAGGGGGAAACGGTGCGTGAATGTGCGTCTTTGTCGGTGAGAATGCGGTATGGAAGGGTCCTGCCATGGAGGATTTCGGCCTCCATTGGCAGGACAACTAAATTTAATTATTTATTGATATTATTAGTAGTGTTTGTAAGTTTGAAGGATGTCTCTACGATAAAGTTCGGCCGAGCAATAAGTGTCCGAATTTTCTCCTTTTTTTTTGCTTTTTGGCATCTAGCGTTGCCACGGTAACACTTTTGACTGAGAAAAGTAATGCCCATCAAGGCACGATGGAGACGCATCTAACAATGTATGCCATGCATGTTTTTCATCGTTTTTTCGGGCATGTTTTATCTTTGGGGGATTTTTTTCTTCCATATCAGAGCAGGGTCATGCTGTACACCCACTGGTGCAAGAACAAAGAACAAAATCAAAAACCTTCTGGTGGGTACATCTAGCTGAGTGGACATGAGTGGAACCGCGTTATATCAAGCTAGAACAGAAGAGGATTCTGTTGCTGCAGCAACTGATCTCCTGAGTTTGAAAACACAGAGCGATGCTCAAAAGATGCAACACAGCAACAAGGTTTAATGCTGTTAAACCTTGTTGGTGCCATTTTATTCGGTATAGCAGGTGTACCTAATAAAGTGATGTAACAGAGTTGGAAAATGCACTTTAATAATTTTAGTTTTCAAATTGTATTTGGGGATTTTATTTATCATTTATTCATTTTGTTGTGAATTTTATCTCAATTAGTTGAGGGATAAGCGCTGCTCTCATACCACTTCATCCTTTTGGGATACATTCAGTGTTGGTTTCTTTTTGAAGTTGACCCTTTGTGATGTGAACTGTAAATTTGTAATGTTTTCTGTGCTGAATAGTTTGTATCTAGTGATCAATTTTGATAAAATTCAGTGGGGGTGGATGTAACAGAGTTGGAAAACGCACTTTGATCATTTTTGTTTTCAAATTGTATTTGAACGTTTGTGAATTTTATCTCAATTAGTTGTTTTTTTTATTGTTATTTTCATTTGCGTCTTTTGAGGAAACTACCTTTTTGGCTGTACCCTCTTTTTGTACCTCCTGGGGTTCCGTAGGTCATTACGTCAGCTCCTCACAGTGCTGTGTTACTCTGATGATGGAGTAAAAAGAGTAAAAAGAGGGTCCAGAAGACTTCTGTTGGGCTACGTCCAGTGATCATGTGAACTTTGAACTTATAAATGTTAATATATATATATATTAGGGGTGGGACGATACGGGTAAGTCCCAATTCGATACTTTGGCGATATGTGGCCCAGGATATCGATAATATCACGATATTTTCGATATTCGATATATCGATATATCGATATATCGGTAAGAGCGATATATCACGATATATGGGACTGAAAAAGAAAAAATACCTATAAAAAGGAAAACGTCTGTAGTTATGCATTTATTCAATGCTAAAACTTCATACAAGAAAGTGCATTTGTATATTTCCTCACTGTCTCCTAGGCTTGTAAATGTAAACACTGTACAGCTGGACAAATTAAAGTGCATGAACATTAATAACATGTTTTATATAAACCAAGACAGTGCACTGCTTTGTTTCTAATACTGAAAAGTCAGTAAGCAACTTAATTTTGCACAGTACCTCACTGCTTCCTAGGGCTGGGTATCTATTAAAATGTCAAGAATTGATCCGATTCTTAAAATTCAGAATCTATTATCACCATTTGATTCGATTTGATCCGATATTGATGTGGATTAGTGTTATTAAAAAAAATGTTTGCGCTGTTGCCTGAATTATATGACTGTAAAATAACTAGTGAAATAATACTTTCACAAATAATTATTGTGAAATAACTAAGAAATAACTCAAATAGGCTTTTCAATATGCCTTCTTTTCCAATATCCTTTTAGCCTGTCTAATTTATTCTGTCACCACACACACATATTGCCATGAAGCATCAGGCATTTTTCACTTATCATGACAAACTGTATCCGATAACAGAAGAAACCAAACAAGCTATAATAAATATAAATAATATGAACTTCATTGAACTAATATAACATTTTGAAATTTAAGCTGAAATATCCAAAGCACTGAACACTGGTTTTGCACGGGTGGGCGTGTGTCTGTGTGTCCGTGTCGTGTGTAAAGGCTGATTTATGGTTCCGCGTTACACCAACGCAGATTTACGCCGTAAGGTACGCGGCGACACGCACCGTACTGTACGCGTAGCCGCGTAGGCTCTGCGTTGGTGTAACGCGAGCCGCTCTCCTCACGTGGAGCGCGAGCGGAGCGGGGTCCGTTTCTTAACGCAGCTGGTTGTCTGTGTGAGCGGACATTAACGCACATGGCAGCTTAAACTCCAGTAACTTCCAGCATTAACAGTGCTGCTCAGCCCGCTGTCTGTACGAAGTAACCCGTGGTTCTGTATTTTCTGAGCTGGTTTCTCAGGCGGCCGCTTTGATATGTTTGTTTTGTTCACGAGGGCAGCGGGGGCGGGCGGGGCAGAGCTTGAACAATAGTGCGGTGACAACCGCGTAAACCATTATGTGTGTTGTAATAAAATATCGATATTAGCCGACAGTATATCGATTATTTATTGAAACAGAGAGCACAACAATATATTGAAATATCGATTTTTTTTCCCACCCCTAATATATATATATATATTCAACTTTGAAACTGGTCAGCCGGAAATCGGCTCTAATGTGCCTCCTAAAATGGCCGCCTTGTCAGAAACTACAAACCCCCAGCATGCCATGCGGGGTGGGGCGGCGCCTACAAGCGGCGCGCATCCAATCGCAAGCGAGGTGCTGGTGACGTCATCGCAGCGCGCGTAGGACAAAACGCAGCTGCTGCCACCGCTTAACTTTTTTTTCTCCTGCTCTTCGTCTGATCATCTTTGGCTCTGGGCCAAAGATCCCATCTCCTTCCCCCTCCCGGCTGGGGGGAGGCGGAAGGCCCGCATCGGACCGGGCCCGCGGGGCCCGCCCGTTGGAGCCGCGGTCCGCGGAGGATCCCTCCGGGCTCCCATTAACTTTTTTTTTTTCTTCATCAACCGAGCTGGTCGGTTCGTCCAGCTTGGCCTCGTGCCAAGAGCGGCCGGGACCACGCTCACCTCTCATCTCACACGTCTCCCCAGTCCCTTGGAGCTGAAAGGGGGGAGAGCCTTTCGAAGCTCGGCCCCGGTCCAGGGTGGGAACCGTTCCTCTCTTCTAGTTTCTCTCTCCGCTCTTGAGTTTTTCTTGGAAGGACCTCCGGTCAGCATTTGGGGTATTGCGTTTACCATCTTTTTGATACCTATATGTAAATAAACTCTGATTGATTTTTAATGAGGAGTTGTTTGTGTTTCATACAATTTTGGTCACATTGATTGTTTGACAGAGCCAGTGCCGAACTAATTGCCTTCAATTGTTATTCTGTAAGTGATAATAAGATTTGCTATTCTGCAGAATAATCCTAATCTCTGAGACTGATTTTCTGCTGTTAAAAATGATCATTTTCCTAGTTAAGGCCCAGGTGGTGCCCCGAGGATTATTATCATTTTGATAATTCAATTTGATAAATAGTCGACTTTATTAATTATTAATAATTGTGAATAAAATTATGAATAACCATCTGATAACTGGAAGGCTAAGCTACGCTGTGGCACAACACTTCTTAATGTGTTTTTGTGTCTTCTGCAGCAAATAAATATAGAAAAACAACCCCTGACTCGTCGTTTGTCACACCGGATCCAAACCTGTTACAGTGGCAGGTGAGTTTCACAAGACAAATACAATTTTTAACAAAAAGTTTAATCTCTTAGCAAATCCTAGCATTATTTTTCTATCTAAAATTGTACTTATATGTAGAATCCAAACTTTTTTTTGTGAAATGGGGTTATAGCTTATCCTTGTTTTCTGATGATCCACATCAAATCAAACCCACATACACAAACACATGCCAAAGCAGAGACAGGAAGGATTGATGTTAAAACATCAGTGCATCATCCTCCCTGGACTACCTGGAGGGAAGAGACGCAGCGCACGGTCCTGCTGGGGTTCCTGCTCAGCTGGAGGAGAGATACCCTCCTGCTTTTTTGATCTTTACAGGTCTGCTACACAAGCGTTACAGGCTTCGTGTTTGTGTCTCCACAACACACAAACTCAGCTACAAAGACCTTTTCACAAATAATATTTTCATATTCTTTTTGTTCTGTCTCGTAGTTTATTTCACAGCTGAGAAAAATACTTCCAACAAGCCGATGTAAAATATTAAATTACTCCAAAAGAAATTTGTGATTGTATGTTTACTGTGCAAAAAAGCTCAGAGGTTTAGGAACCCTGAATGTTCTTCCATCTCCTGGTGAAATGTAATTATCTTTTTATCTACCCCGGTGGGCAACAAATGTGAAGCTGGAATACATTGCACATGAGAGGACACATCTTCACTTGCTGAAAGTAAGTACCCCTCATTAAACACTTCTCCATGTATCTCTCATTGCAAAGACAGATCAGTAAAGACGTAAAGTAAAGTGCAGAAATACAAGGAGCAGAAATAAGAATTAGATCTAATTCCCTATGGAGTTCAGCATATTTCTCACACATACAAAAGGATGAAGAAGAAGGAAGGAAAAAAGAAATCAGTGGACAGCAGGAGAGCAATGAATGGAGCTTATTACGGGATGGATTTGTGAAGGAAACAGAGACAAATCAAACACAAAAGATGAATGGCAATGGGTGACAACTACATTCAGGAAACAGAAGGCTGAAAACAAAGACGGAAAAATAACAAACAACAATCATGCAGGGATCTGGAAAGGGGCAGTAGGAAGGAGGTAGACGCATGACCCGGCACGGAGAATAATCTAAGACAAAGGCCATCGCTGCGGCCGAACGTAGAGAGGTGATGTCCTTCATGAGTAAAAGCAATTAAGGAGAAAATGGTCTTCTCTGCAGTGAGATAAGGTGAGGGGAGATTATAGATGAGGGGAAAAGAACATGAGACAAGTTAAATGGGGAAAAAACACAAACCATTGGATTTGAAGTCAGACAGAGAAGAAAAACAAAGACCCAACTGAGACGAGACGAGACACACTGATGAAACATTCGGAGGGCTGTTGGTATTGTATTGTATTTTACTATTACCATTATATTCTTTATGAAAGCAAAGAAACCATCAAAAAAAGAGGAATCCAAGCCAAATGCTCTTGTCCACCCTGCCCTCCTCCGGCTTGGCTTTAGAGAGGCAGCTTTGAACCTGAATCTTTATCTCTGCGCTCCTTCTTCACTGATCCTCACTACCTCTGCGTCCCGCTGTGACGGACTCTCCTTCACTGGTACTTGGCTTCACACTAGCTTTCATCAGCTAACCCTCGCACCAGCAGCAAGCTTCTGACAACGCTTCTCCCTGCTTTTCCATCCCCTGACACACTCCCCGTCTAAGCTGCAGTAATCGATCCATTTATCTGCACACACATCTACCATCCCTTCTCATGGGGGCTTTCTTTTCACTGTTTCCTTCACTTTAATTTTGGTATTTATTAGATTTTTTTTGGTTATTGGGATCGTTGTAAATAGTCTTCTACATCCTCACTTCCTTACCAAGAAACTATTCTTCCTCTCTTTTCTTTTTTGTTTTACCTCATCAGGGTTATTAAATCACAGTATGTACTTAAGAGTACCCTGTAAACCTGATTTAGTCAAATAATTATCAACTAGTCATCCGTCCATCCATTTCCTGAAGCCGCTTTGTCCTGTTGAGAGTAAGTGACTACGTTTCCATGCATCAATAACCCTTTTCTAACCGGAATATTATCAATAACCCGGTTGCGCAGGGCCATGTAAACACCAATAACCACTTTGAATAACCGGAATTTGCTCATATTCCGGGTTTTAAAAATCCGAAAATGACCCCTGGGTTCCTCCTTTTCTAACCCGAATATTTGGTCATGTAAACGCCGAACGGGATATCCCCATCAAAAGGAATTTGTTTTCTGCGCATGTTCTTTTCGCAAGGAATCTTGCTCTTTTGAGTCCAGGAAGTTCTTATACAGTAAACATGGCGAAATGCAAGACCAGGAGGAGACTAATCACTTCATAAATGTAATGAAGGATATGAACATTTTGGCATTTGTAGACGGTAGAAAGTACCGGGATAGCCAGATTTACAAAAAGGTGGGCGAAAAGTTGCGCGAAGCAGGATTTGTACGAACGCCAGACCAGATCAAGCACCGCTGGAAGACGCTGGCAAAAGGGGAACTACAGGAACAAGAAACAAAACAACTTCTACTGGGCTGTTCATTATCCACCGTGCTGCTGTTATTGTTGTTATTTTGGATTTGGATACAGGAAGAAGAAGCTGAAATGAAATGGTAATTACGTCATGACGTTCTCCGTGCGTCGCTGGTTTGATCCAGATATCCCAAATGATTAATTACCATGTATACAGGGATAACCCTGTTGGCTCACGCATGGAAACAGATTATTCTGAATGTTTCAGTAACCGGAATTTTGACCGTAAGCCGAATTTTGACTGCATGTAAACGTAGTCACAGAAGGAGGTAGGGCCTCTCCTCGATGTCATGGAACGAGAAGAGTGCTCACTGTGGTCAGGTTGCCAGTCCAGCACAGCAGCACACAGACAAAGGAGATAAATAACCAAACACACACTAGCACTTTGTGCTGCAATCATGTTAAATTCCCCAATCAGCCTGATGTGCAAGTTTCTGGACTGTGGGAGAGCTGAAGTACACCTGAATTTTACACAGAAATGTCCCAGCTGGGATTCAAACCCGGAAAGAAAATCCAAACCAAACTGTGGATATTGCAGTTACTCAGTCTCCCCAAAAGATTGAATTGATCCATTTATTGAGCAGAGCGAAATATATTCATCTCACAGTAAAAAGCTGCAAAATAATGCCTTAGTTCCATTTATCCCTCCTTGCAGATGGAATAATATCAGTTTGTTCCTTGTTACCTGGGTGATACGTCCTACAGCACGATGGAAACCTCTAAAGAAGTGAAAACGGTAGTGATGAGAGTGTTGACATCAGTGTGTCAGAGTTTTGACACGGACTGCAAAGATGCATCACATGCTGAGCGTTTTTTATAATCCGTGTTTTCTTTTGTCATTCCCTTGTGTTTTGAAATGTTTACCTTTCCCTTTATTCTCCAGCACTTTCCTGCAGTGTCTCACTCTGTTGCATTTATTTCCAAGTTACCTAACTTTTATGTCTCTTTCAACTATACCTTTGCTGTTTTGTTTCTTTTTTCCACTGTATGTCTTGTTTCCTAACTTCCACTTGTATATCTGCTCAATTGCTACTGAGTTTAACACCAAATATGCTTTACTGTAAAACAAAGGCCTGGAACAGAACTTGACTACTGTATGTGGAATTATGTTTTATTTTAGTGGCGTTTGAACAGTAAATATACATATCAAAGTCTTGGGACTTTAAATTTGAGCCTTGCACAGTTCTTTTGTTTTGTCATGCTAGAGTTTTAGGGTGCTTTCAGACCTGTGGCCCGTTTGTTTTGTTCCGATTCAGGGGCTAAGTCGATACAGTTGTTTCATTTTTCGTTTGTGGCGTTTGTGTTCACAAGGCTACCGTCTGTAGCGGTTCAAAGCTGTTAACAAATGCCATGCACAAACCAACTGTTCTCTCATTGGTCAGACATGAACACGGAAGGAGTTTCCTCTTCTGTACCCCGGGAAAAACAACAATGTTTATAACCCCTTTCACAGAGAGGGCGCAAAGCACAGGCGATCCCATTCATTTGTGTGCTACCGCGGCGC